>NW_024610084.1:0-124999 GCF_016920785.2 Ixodes scapularis | reverse complement strand
TAGTACACGCTACTCCTCAAAAGTAACGAAGTACCGTTACTCGTTACTTGGCCTTCAAAGTAACAAAGTACGTTACTCGCCCCTTTTCTAAATAAGTAACTGAATAGGTTACTCGTTAGCAAATAACGTAACTAGGTAGAACTAGTAACGCGTTGTGTTTTTGTTTTTCTTACATCAGAAACATAAATTATATGCATCGCTGTACGCGCAGATTCCACCAAAAATTAGAGATAGTGGGACCACATGCTCCAGTTTCAGAACTTATCATAATCTAGTTAAAAGGTTATAAGCTATTTTCAAAAATCTTCCAGGAGAAAATGGTGCCGAACGGAGCCCGCGTACACTAAAGGAAGATAAGTGACGAAAGCTAGCGGGAACGCGCCTCATTTTCTCATTGAAAATTGTCAAACATCGCCGATAACTTAAAAAAAAAAAAAAAAATTAAACTAGCGCTCAGTTCTGCAAACTTCGGGTCTGGTTCGGATCGCGCTGGCGCTACATTTGAGAGAAGACTGGGCGTGGTACGACGAAGCGCAGTTTATTTCCGCGGCGATCAAAACAGGCTTCTCTTTCTTCCCAAAACAGCCGGTAGTTGTCCCTTTCCCGCTTCATGCGTAAACAGAGCCAGAACAAAAACAAACGAAACGTCGAACCAAATTACCGTGATCGCGTGCGGATTTTACGCAGAACGTAGTGGTTTCAAAAAGAGGTGCGCCTCGTACAAGAAGAAGCCCGCAATCGTGGAACCGATCGTCAGGGCTCTTTCCTGCTCGGGGAGGAAGCGACAGGACGGGGTGTGTGTTTGCGGACCCCCAGCGGAACGAGACGGAAGCTTGCGCGGCTTGTGCGTGGCTTCGACATGCCGGGATAACGCCGAACGAGCTCCTTCATGACACTGTATGTGACATTTTTCTCCGAGAGTGAAAAGCCTGCGCCTGCGAGAGACGCTGCTTCTGAAATGGGTGAGTTTTCGCGTCTTTCAGTGGTGAGAAATATACATGGCGATAATTTTGGGTCCTCATTTCGAATTCCCTAATTCTGCAATCAAATCGCTAAACAAAAAGTTTTCTTTTTATCGCGTATATGAGCAAACGTAAGAGCTGCATATTTGCGTTAGATTTTGCGTGTTGCGCACTGCGCGTGCGCGGAGCCCAAACTGCGTTGTCTTGGACTCGCAGCGCGGAGCACGCGACGCAAACGCGCAGCACGTGCGTTTGCTCCTATACGCAATACTAAAACACTCTATTTAAAACAAAATCATGGCAAAAGAAGTGGTAATTCGTTACGCTCTAGGAAAACAAGTGCGTCTACTTTCCAGTAAAGCACTTGGGGGGGGGGGGGGCCAACCACCGCAATCTACGAAGACTGTTTAGGTGCCATTTGGCGCGGCTTCAAAAGCTGATAACGCCGGTTCGCTCCATGGGTTGGTTAATGCTTTCGCATTAAAATAGAGACGCTAGGCGTAGTCCAGTCCCTCTACGAAAACAAGCATCCGCACAGCGCTTCCGAAAGCGCGTACTTGCGACAGTTGTTTGCTCCAAACCATGTCGGTTGATGAGGTCATCCTCTGAAGACCTCCGTGAACTCGAAACGACCCGCCCTCCTAAAAATCGACGAGTTCAGCGAGTTTCGCTCGTTCAGCACACCGCCGACGCCGGCAGCCATGTTTGCTAACGTTGTCAAACCAAAGCGGGAGAAGCAATCTCAGAATACAGTCGAAAACAATGATGACTCTATCTTGATGAGTTGCTTCTCAAACATAAAACAAATAGTCGATTAATATATCATTATGGCACGAAGGTGCAAATTTACAACCAACCTTTCACACGTCAGTCATCTCTCCAGCCAATGAAATATGTTAAGCACCTTGTGAGCACTAGGGGGAGCTTAGCGGGCTGCCACCTTCCCATTCTGCAGTTAAATTGAGTATAATTGCGTAAATGTTTCAATATTATAAATATTGTGTCTCGAGCATGTTGGCTTCAAACATCCGTCATGCGAGGAAGAAATACGCCTCAGAAACTATAGGGAGTTGTAGGGAACAGTTTTTGCACATCCGATACGGTATACGAAGGGCCGTCAGGTACGAACTGCGCATGCGCGAGTCTTGGTAGCGCATGCGCAGTTCGTACCGGAGGGCCCATCGTATACCGTATCGGATGTGCAAAAACTGTTCCCTACAACTCCCTATTGTCTGCAGACTGCCGTTTTGTATGATGTCTTCGTAGTGCGACCACGGACCACGTTTTTCTCACCACAAAATTTTAACTACATATATATACACGTAGTTTTCGTCCAAATGTGATGCTTGCGAATGGGGACAAGAGGGCAAGATTTCAGAAAATTCCCGTTATATTATTTGAAACGCGCACAAGGGAATTTAGGAAATGTTCTCCCACCGTAAGTGCGAGCGCCCTCGCTCTACAACCCCTCTAGATAGCGGGGCCTTACTACTGCCGAAAGGGAGAACAGAAAGAAAAGGAAATTTACCCGGGTAACTTCCCCGGTTTGAAGCAAAGAATAAAAAGGCGTAAAGACGCAAAGAATTTCAACGTATACAAACACTGTATACCGTTCACGAACATCGAGGTTCATCCTCTCTAAGCTCGAAAGTGTTCGCGTGTTTCCCTCGGGGAAAAAACGTGAGGTTTTGGTGGCCCTGCCGCCCATTCGTGGGCTTTGCCCTATAACACCAACACCTTTGCGTCGGAGAAGGGCGCGAGCGTTGCTTTCGAATCTACTCCTTTCTTTCCACCGCAACCAAACCGAAGGACATCGCAGGTAGAGATGGAATAAGGGTATTTCTTCAGTGATCGGCTCTAACTCGTATCCTCATTGACTGAACTCAAGTTCCTGCTGAACGCCGAGTCAGCGCTTGTGTGGTGCCCTTCCGTTACGAGAATTCGTTACAGGAAGTGGTCTGGAACCGTAGTCATGTCGGTTTTAACCGAAAACTACCGATGAACATCCGTCAGTGTCAAAAATACAAAATCGGTGTTAACCGAAAAACACCGAAAAACAAACTGTCGATGTCAAAATACGAAACAGGCCAAAACCGGAAAAAAATACATCTATCGATTTCTGAAAATTTGTGCTTCAGCTAGGACTGTTTTTGTCGTAGCCCTCCCCTCTTAATATTTACGCTCTTAAAGCGGGGTCACGCTGCTCATTCGTCATACAAAAGACAGCATGCAGACATCAGTTATCGCGATGTTCGTGGTTCGAATGCCTCGTGCCAAGTTTTCCCCTTGAACTCATTGCCATGCGGCGTTCGAACCACGGATCTGGCAGCGACTCGCGTTCGAATCTGTATGCACACTGCCTTTTGAATGATCATGTATAAGCAGCGTGACACCGGCTTTAGTTTTCCATTAGAGTTTTCACCGATAATCACCGTACAAAATACAATAACAAAAAAAATATTACTGCGTAAAAACAACCCGTATATCTAGAGAAAGGAAACGTCCTGCTTGTTGTAGTGTTTCATATGTATATGTTTATCCGAAAAAGGAAAAAGTAATATTGGCAAAGTAAACAGCTGCGGATAGTCGAGAGCGTTGCGTCTAAATTACGAAAACAAGAAAGGACATATTGCACAATACGGTCATTTGTTTTTCTTTTTGTTTATATATTTTCTCGAAATGGACATTGAATCTGGCTCTTCTTTTTGTTTCGTCACGTTTTTTTTTTAAATACCTGGCGTGATTCATTGTACTTGAATCACGACTTTCTTATATAATGTAATTCACTTGATTTTATAGCTAGAAACTTTTTTCTTGACTATTTACTTTTACTTTAGAATCGCGCTCCTCTGATAATTTCATTTCAATAAATTAATCTGAGAATAACGCCAATGAAGTATGAAGGCAGTCGATAAGAGAACGAAACAACATCTTTTGAAATAATCACGTCTTACACATACACGCCCACTTACCTTCGAATAAAAATATTATTTTCGGGCTGTTCCCCTTTCATAAAAAATACTCATCAATCTCTTTCGGATAAAACTTGTTTTTCCTTTCGGCCGTTGGCGAACCGTAACATGAAGCTCTTTTTTTGTAAAATAACTTTTCCTTTTTTTTTTTTATAGAAGAAAAGAAAGTTCGCGAGCTTGCTGCCTAAAAATTATTAATTGGGGCTCAGATTTGTGTACGTAAACAATCGTATTTACAAAAACGATTGCTCTGTTGTATTGTTAAAAACAACAACAACAACCGCAACAACGGCAGCTACAGCAATAACAGCAACAACAACAACAGCAACAACAACTGTAACAACAACAACAACAGCAACAGAAACAGCAACAACAACAACAAAGGCAACAATAACAACAACAGCAACAACAACAACTACAGCAAAACAACAGCAACAACAAAAACAACAGCAGCAACAGCAACAGCAACAGCAACAATAATTTCGGTCAAAGAAAGAGGGCCCTCGTGCTTTAACAGAACCTACAAAAGTGTGGTTTTTGCACAAGCTCAAGGAGACAAAATGTTCAACTTAATCTATCAACGAATTAACACTTTGAAGATAAAGGAGATTGGGTCTGCGGAGTTTGAAGTAAAGTAGCAATGTTTATTTATTTATTTACTTATTTCAATACCCTCAAGCCTCAAGGCCAACGGCATTACAGAGGGGAGAGGGTTATAGTAAAAAAAAACTGTATATAATGAATAACTTAAAGGCAAAGCACATATTAGTTATTGACAATAGAAATTAGTAACAGCAGTTTTAAACGAATCATCTGCCTGGATTATGGCAATGGAGGTGGGAAGGCGGTTCCAATCCAAAGATGTTTTGGGAATAATAGATTGTTGAAATGTGTTCGTGCCACATAGTGGTACAGCTACTTTATGAGGATGATCCAAGACAGGATGAAACATAGAAAGGGGGTCGGAGGAGACGTGGACAGATGAATGAGTTAGTGTGAAACATTTTGTGGAAGAGACACAAACGGGCTACCTTTCAGCGTGAGGCAAGACAAGGCAAAGATAAGTTAGATTTCATAGAGGTGACACTTGCAGTGCATTGAAGATTACTGAGGATAAAACGAGCGGAACGATTTTGAACAGCTTCTAGGGGGCTAACCAAATTTAAAAGGCTTGGATCCAAGACAGACGACGCGTATTCAAGCTTTGACCGTGCTAGTGTTTTATAAAGAGTTACTTTCAAAGAGGAGGGTGCTAAATAAAAATTACGTTTTAAATAGCCAACCATGCGATTAGCATTACTAATAACGTATTCAATATGTATTTTCCAGGAAAGATCAGACGTTATGTGTACGCCCAGGTACTTGTAAGACGATAGAGAAAGTAAAGGAACAATGTTAGGACAGTAGCAGGAAGAAACTGAATGATTACGAGACACACTCATTACTTTCACTTAGTTCATTGGTGGGAAACTTTCACCAAGTTTCCCACCAATGAAGAATAACGTTAATGTCTGTCTGGAGCTTGATAACATCAGAATCATCATTAATTTCACGGTGAATGACACAATCATCTGCGAAAAGGTTAATTGAGGAAGAAATGTTATTCGGCAGGTCATTAATGAAGATTAAAAAAACAGAAGTGGGCCTAGTACAGAACCCCGAGGCACTTCTGAGGTCGCTGACGCGAGCAGAGATGTATGGTTATTGGTGGTATAACGAACTGGAATCGGTTAGTAAGGAAAGCACTTGATCCAAGCCATAACGTTAGCATCAATGCGGAGGTTATTTAGTTTGAACAAAAGCAACTCGTGTGAGACTTTATCGAACGTCTTCGAGAAATTCAAAAATACGCAGTCCATCTGCTGGGACCCCGGACCCCCTTTCAAGAACGGAGTGCAAGTCGTTAGTAAATAATAAAAGCTGGGACTCGCAGGAAAATGATTTTCGGAATCCATGTTGGGCCGCTTTGAAAAACGTGTTGGACTCCAAAAAATTAACAAGCTGAGAATAAATGACATGTTCAAGTATTTTACCTGGTATGCTAGTGAGTGAAATTGGTCTATAGGGGAATGTTTATCACCTCCTTTGTGCAACGGAACCACCTTCCCAACTTTCCAATCGTCTGGGAGGACACCGAGATCTGGCTATCGGGTGAATATTTTTGACAGTATGTTCGAAGAATATACACTTACGCGACAGAACAGCACACGACAAAACAGCACGCGACAAAACAGCACGCGACAAAACAGCACGGTCAAAACAGCACGCGTCAAAACAGCACAGCGTCAAAACAGCACGGCGACAAAACAGCACGCGTCAAAATAGCACGCGACAAAACAGCATAGCGTCAAAACGGCACAGCGACAGAAGAGCACGTGCCAAAACAGCACGGCGTCAAAACAGCACAGTGACAAAAGAGCACGCATGTAGCAACTTCAAGCGCGTTCTTCACCTCCATCTGCGCGAATAATATCGAACCTCCTTTACCTTTCGCTAGGTTATAGAGAAATTTATTGCCTATTTCTGAGCCTACCAAGCTCCGCAACCCGGAACCCCCCCCCCCCCCCCACCCCCCCCCCCCCCCAAAAAAAAAAAAAAAAATCGCGTCACGACTCCTTCTTGGGCTTTTCACGAGGTTATAAAAGTCAGTTACAATGATGAGTACTAGTATCAGTCCAGATAATAAAATGTATGCTAAAGATGGCTAAACTTAAATCCATAAAAAAAATACGACAGCAGCAATTGCTTCGCGATCCCCCACTGAATCTGTCGAACCCACAGTGGACCACGATTTTTATCACAACAGCAGTTCCCGATCGGCATCCAGCGTAAAGCATTCCCGTAAGGTGACAGGCGGAAAGCTTTAAACAAACGAATGCAATTGTTCGAACCTCCTTCAGCGAAGCTCTTGTTAGTACGTTTGTCGGATTTTTCCGTGTCGTTTATAGTCGGCAGAAAAGAAAAGGTCAGTATTAATTGAAACAGGTCAGTATTTTTGAGGGCATTTGGAGGGGTGCTGGGATTCATTCCTGACTATATGACCACTTCTTTTCGCAGTTTTCAGCTTGTCTCCGAGGTCGGTTCAACCTTCAACAAAAGCTCGGGGGCCGCAGGGGTCTTCAGGATGAAATTTGGATTTTTGACCTGATATGGATTTGTGTGCCAAATTCTTTGTTCGAAGAAAATCTAATCGTGAACTGCACAATGCAAATCAAAAGCGTCCGTATAAATGCCGCTCATTTTTTAACAACCCCAGCTTCCGTCAACTAGAGGAGGGCGTAAATACGATTTTTTTTTTTTGCCATTTCTGTGGTCGGCGCGAATTTACCACCTCTCTCAGTCGTGAAAATGGGGAAAAATCACACTGAGTACCAATGCTTGCAAATTTCTGGATTTTGATATTTGCCTCTCCGACCGAAGTGGTAGTAAAGCTCATGCTCGTCCTGTGTACAAATACGCGCACACGACGATAATCTCAGATCACGATAGGGCCCCAGTCCGTCTTGCTAAAAAGGTCGCGTGGGCTGCCACACAGAGCAACAAATTAAAAAAAAAAGAATACTTTCTTAACTCACTATACATTTTAAACAAAAGCTTTTAAATGTTACATTTTCGTCAGCATACTGATTTGCGTCAATAAACCGAAAAGAACCGAGACGTTTATGAGTCTACAAATATTTACCGCTATAATATCCGAATTTCGGATATTATAGCGGTAAATATTCCGAAACACCTTTTCTTGGACGCTGTGCTGTATTGTCGCTGTGCTGTTTTGACGCCGTGCTGTTTTGGCACGTGCTCTTCTGTCGCTGTGCCGTTTTGCCGCTGTGCTATTTTGTCGCGTGCTATTTTGACGACTGCTGTTTTGTAGCCGTGCTGTTTTGACGCTGTGCTGTTTTGACGCGTGCTGTTTTGACCGTGCTGTTTTGTCGCGTGCTGTTTTGTCGTGTGCTGTTCTGTCATGGTGCCGTGTTCTTTATAAGCTTGGAGTTCATATTATCGACACCGGCGCTGGATGATATCTTAAGGTTATGGATTATTTGAACAATGCCAATGGGATCAATTTCGAAATGGTCCATAGGCATGAGTTGCACTGAGGTAATGAACAAGGTGACATGTTACTAACAATGAAAAAAGATTTAACAAAAGCCACGTTTAATATTTCAGCACAGTTTTCACTGGGTGTAACACAATCCTCCACCCTGATTGCGATTTCGTTCGAATTGTTATCACAGATAATGTTCCAAAACTGCTTAGGATTAGTAGACAACATATTCGGCAAAGTCTGATTAAACTACACAAGCTCCGCCGTGAACGTGGAGACATATGGGCAGGTGCATAAGAAACACAAACGACGTATGAATGAAATAATGAATGAATGAATGAATGAATGGAGGGGCCACTCTCTCCTACGCTTCATTATAACGACCCCTACCGCGATCATTTCAAAAGAGATAACAGCGCCTTCCAACAAAAACATTGAAAAATAAAAAGAAAAGAGAGAAAACAGCGCAGCGGAACTTGACAGCGCATAGCGGAGTGCATTCACACCCGTTCGGCGCTTTTCGCTACACAAGCTGCCGTTTTCTCTGTTTCCCTCCCCTTTCCCAAAACTCGTCCTCGCGGAGAGCCAAGGAGAGCGCGCCAGCTAACGCGGGGAGGAAGTCGACGCCGTCACGTGACCTCGGCAACTACACCTGCGTTTCGTCACGCGCCCTCGGGCTGTAGCAAACAGGCAGGCAACCCGCTGCGGCGTCGTACGATCTGACGTAAAAAAGTCGGTTTCCCGTCGGCGGCGGCCGGCAGCCAGAAAAAAATACAACGACGACGGAAAAGCGATGTCGTCGGTCTTGGCATCCCCCGTCCGATCGTCCGTGCTTTCGTGCTGTTGCTGCTGCTGCGTTACGCCCTTGGTAGCAGCGAGATGTCGTTCGTGAGACTTGTAATCTCAACGTCGTGACGTCGCTTGGCAGACTGGAGTCGAGGTAACGAACGTTGGAGGGACGCGGAGCGGCGCGTCGTCATGACATCTCTCAGCGGATTACCGTAACGTGAGTTCGAAAGTACCATGGCTTTTGTTTTTGCGGGGATCGGCGTAGCGGAGCGGCATGTCGTCGTGACACCTCTTTGCAGACAGTGTCGTAACCTCAGTTTGGTGAGACTGGCGAAGTGAATGGATTCGGAACTTTGTTTTGGGGGACGGGCGTAGCGGAATGGAAAGTCATAACTCTTTTCTTCGGATTACTGTAACCTGAGTTCGAAACTACCATGTGTATACTATACGGTGCGCCATGACACTTCGTTAAGGATTACCGCAACGCGAGTTCGAAACTGACATGCGAATGGCTTTGTTTCGGGGACGGGCGTAGCGGAGCGGTGCGTCACGACCTCCTTTGAAATTACCGTAACGTGAGTTCGGAACTACCGTGTGATGTCAATGGTTTGTACGTAAGTTTTGTTAAATGTTTCAGAACTCAGTTCTGAAGTACACGAATAATTCAGGGAGTAATAGTAGATTCCGATGACTCCGTAAACGATTCAAGATACTCCGTTGGCGCCTTCTGCTCGTGCACTGGATCGTTATCGGAGTTATCGGAACGGCCTCCTCGAACGTATAAATCCGGTGGGAATTCGTTGGTCTCGCCTGATTTGAAATGAGGCTCTATTGACCGTTCATATCGATAGCTACAGGAGTGGAAAGTAAAGGTTATGATGTGAGTGATAACCAGTAATGAACAAGAAAAAAATCGAACGTTAAAAAAAAAGAACGAAAACAAAAACGGACGAGGTTTCTTATTATTAGCAATTTTAATGAAGAGCAGCGATGAACAGTTGTCAAGCAGTGTAATTGTGCGTGCGCGTGCGTGTGTTCATGTGTTTGTGCCGCCCAATATAAAGCAACCCAAACGTTTTAGCTTACCTTTACTCACTATGGTAACGCCAAACTCAACTCTGAAAGAACGTATACAGATACCGGTGCCGAAATGTTTGTAGCAATTAAAGAGTTACCTTTATATTTCATTTTTTGTCTTACTTGATCAGTCACTATCGAATATACTGTGGAATGTCAGTTTTAAATTTTTCGCGTTTATTTTTATCATTTGCACGCAAGGCTAGTTAACATTTGAGATTTTAATAGTTTGAGCCGTGTAACACATATTTGATGTAAGTTCTGCTTGCGGTCATCGACTTTCCCGTCTCGTTCTATACTTTACTCTTTTTTTTTTTTTTACCACAGACTGTTTTTGCGGAGAACATTTTCCCTAAATACCGAATTAAATCGGTTATTTTAGACGATCCAAGGACATTGTAAACTAGACCATGTTGTGACTCGTTTTGATAGTTTTCAAATATGAGTTCTATTGTGAACAGCAAAATTCTGCGCTAACGCAGCGCCAACTTCACGCTATCTCAGCTCTGCGCTGCATCTGTGAACCAGTCGTTACAGGATGCGACGCAAAATGCAAAGCAGTACTGCGGCTTTTTTTCTTTTTTTTTAAGCATTAAATTTAAAAATTAGAATAACCATCAAACTTGATTCATTTAAAGCATAATACCATATAAGTTTGTTGTGTTTACGCGTGCGATTGTTTACACTCATGACGTCATGTCATTGTTTCTACGCGCATGCTCACTGAAGTGCGAGCGCTGTTGCTTGTTTACAAACGTAAACCAGTTTGTCGCGCTCCAGAACGGTGTTAGACGCTCATCTCGTTTCCGCGTTCTTTTCTTTCTTCGCTCGCTATTGACGTCACGGCTAAAGACGCTTACCTGGTCGTGTCTGTGTTCGGTTCAAGCGTCGTATAGGCTGACTACTCCGTAGTTTTATTCTTTGTACAAGCTAGTATGACGTACAATATGTCTAATATCACGCAACACTAATGCTTTTCTCTTTTTTACTTCTTCATTTTCCGTATCTCAAAGGAATTAAACCGGCTTCCCTCACCCGTTGCCTCAGTTAACAATTCCGATTTATTGCACTCTTTTGTGCGAAATATAATAGACTAACGTGCTCTAATAGCGACTGTATAATACAAACCAGTATTTCTTTATTTACTTGATTTTCTGGTGTGCTAGTCGTAGTGTTTTTCCTTCCGTCGGTGCGTCTTATACAACTTTACGACTTATAGGCTTTTTTTCTCTCTCTTGTAACCGTAACCTCAACTGCGGAAATTTGCCACGGGGGTTGTATTTCTCGTTTGATTCGTTCACAAATATATCTAAACTAAATGTATTACCTTGCGTAAACCAGTATCGCCAACCCCAAAGCCAGACCGACCTTTGGCCGTCTAATTATGAAGGGTTAGTTTCATTTTTTTAAGCTTAAGAAGCACAGACCGTGATCACGCGTCTTAAAAAGACACTGCAATAAAAAAAAAATTAAAGTTTGTTTGGGACAAAAAAATTTTTAATATTTTTGGAAAAAAAATATGTTGTGCAATATTTACGCCTTTAGACGCAATTTAGATGGAGGTCATGGCACGCTCTAAGCCCCGCCCACAAATCAGTGTCCCCGCCCATTACTAATGGGCTGGCCTGGCTGCTTGACCGAACACGCTAACAAGCCTATAGTGTGTCCCTTTCGCGACATTCCGTGCATTTATTCTGGCCTCTGACACTGCCTGCTAGTCGTGCGAGCAGACACGCGGCCGCCTCTGGCATCGTCTGCTAGTTCACCACCGCCTATCGTCGTCTGCAATGCCCGTGAGACGCGGACACGAAAGCTGCGTCGGCGTTCGTTTTCACCTCCGTCCGTCTGCTATTCCGCCCCCGCCTAAAAATGTCTGCAACGCTCACAAGGCGCGACCATGAAAGCGGCGTTCTAGCGTTCCATCATGCACGAGGTGCGTGAGGTCCAATAAAAGCGTCTGTAAGCGTCTACCGATGTGCTGTAATCACCGACCGATAGTACTAAAAAAATCAATAAAATAAACACGCAGTCCTTTCCACTTTACTGTTCTTGTCATTGTTTTCCCATAGCATGCGCGAGCAAGGTGAGTGAGCGTCATGACGCAGAATTAAAACGCGACGTAAAATTATTCCCTTTCCAAGTTTCTAGGTGCACAGCAAAACTTGAGTTACTTGCCTTTCAAGGCGAAATGACGGGAAAATAACTAGACAAACTTGGTGCGAGCCGAACGTCCGATCTCCTCCAGCCAAATGCCTCGCAAATTCTTACCTGCATATAGGTATCTCCTCGATATTAAAACCGTGGTCGCAATCACGACGGTAGCACAATTCACAGAGCAGCGGGACTGCTTTTACGGGAACCAACATCTTTATTCAGCAATCAACACGCGCAAAAGATATAAATTAAGCCAGATCGATCAAAATACTTGATGTGGGACGCTATAGGCTTAGGCCAGTCCCTTTACGAAAACAAGCATCCGCACAGCGCTTCCGAAAGCGCGTATTTGCAGCAATTGCTTGCTGCAAAACTATGTCGGTTGATGATATCTTCCTCTGAACACCTTTGTGAAGTCAAAACTACCCGCTATAATAAACATTTACGAGCTCAACGAGTTACGCTCGTTCAGCACTCTACAGACGCTGGCAGCCACCTTTGTTGACGTTTCAGACCAAAGCGGGAGAAGCAATCTCAGAACACACTTAAAGACAATACTGACTCTGTCCTCATTCGTTTCTTCTCAAACAAAACAAAAATAGTCAATTAATATACTATTATGGCACGAAGATACATGTTTACAGCCAATTTTTCACGCGTCAGTCATCTCTTCAGGCAATGAGAGATGTAAGCACCTTGTAAGCACGGGGCGGGGCTTAGCGGGCTGCCACCCGATGCATTCTGCACCTAAATTGTGTCTACAGAAGCGGAAATGTTGCTAGAAAAAATTAACTTTTTTGTGGTAAATCTTTTTCAATATATGTCTCCCTTTAGAAGAAAAAAAAATTTGTTCCATTGCAGTATCTCTTTAAGCATCTCCTTGTCGCTTTTCAGCCTGTGAGATCGCAGCGATAGGAACGCCTTGAGTTTCTTGCATTACACAGAGGTGCCAAGTTACCGCGACGTGCCTTTCTCTTGGGCGCGAACAGCCTTCTCGTCCGACAATTTTCTGTGGCTATGCAGTCAAAGTCCGCCAAAGTTACGTGCGAACGGGCGCTCAAGCACCTAGAGCGCTGACCAAAGCTGTGCAGGAGCACTCTTAATTCACTTCTAATATGCCGCAGAAAGCTGTCCAGAAGTATAGTCCTACGACGGGTATACGCTACGTCCGCTCCGACGACTTAGTCACTCTTCGAAAAGAGCTTCTCGGTAATTATGTTGGCTGACTCACTTAGGATAAGAAAGTCTGGTGTTGGAGTTCCTTACGTCGACGAGTACAACTCTGTGCAGAGATAAGCCTCTCGCGTTGGTGACATGACTCAGTCAACCTTTCATAGTTCTCAAGAACCGCTGAAATGAGGAAACGTCCAAATGTCCGTCCCAGACGCAAAATACCTTCTGAAATCTTAAAACCTGACTGACGCTCGCTACCTAGAGGGACTGTTCCTACATATGTATCGTCTGCAATACGCCTGATTCGCCAAAAAGAAATAGTGCCGCTAAAATAAATTATTGTCTAATTTTAACATTCGTTTCATATTGCTTTTTGTTTTATTTTCATAAAACAGACTTTCCGCTGAAATGTTCACATACAATACAACAAACATGTAAAAAAATACAATAATTTTTCTACTTCCACGGAA
This sequence comes from Ixodes scapularis, assembly GCF_016920785.2. Taxonomy (NCBI): domain Eukaryota; kingdom Metazoa; phylum Arthropoda; class Arachnida; order Ixodida; family Ixodidae; genus Ixodes; species Ixodes scapularis. The sequence goes on along the minus strand of NW_024610084.1, from coordinate 111,357 downwards.
TCGCGTAAGCGTACCTTGTTATTCTTTTTTTAGGTTTTCGAATCATATAATTAATGAATGGGGTAAAAAGGATACCGGAAGCGTTTTTTAATACAAACCTCCGATACGGGCTTTTTGTTATTTTTTTAACCAAAAAAAAGAAAAGAAAAAAGAAGAAAAATTTGAGTAATGATAGACTTTGAACTCGCAATAGACCCGTTTCAAAAGTTGCCGCCATCTTTTCTTTTGTTTTTATAGTAACTGCTGCGCCGATCACCCGAGTCCGCCATTGTTTGTGCGTGCACATAATTCGCCTTAGCTCGTATCGTAAACGAGTGTGACGTCAGCGTTCGGCGAGGACTCGGATCCAATCAGAGGATTCGTGCCCAAGAGGATGGCAACCGCTGATGTTGCTTTGATAAGGTCCCGAGAGGGGGTCTATATAGAACGGGCTTTCCAGCTAAGTTACCCATCCGTCGATTCCTTATCCACTGCGCGTGGCGTGTCACGCGTTAATCTTTTCATTTTTCCGTATCAAATCGCATTCACATTTTTTTTGTTGTTGTAAGTATGCCATTAATTACTATTTGACTGCGCGCACTTTGCGCCGGGGTGATACGAGAAGCATCGATATGGTTCCTTCTCAGCAGTCTATATAAGGTCTTGTTCGGACATTTTGCGTTTTGTGCACCACCGACTCCGTTAGGACCGATTATGGCCACATACACGCCGGGTTGTTATGGCAACTGCAGCCAACATAGCGGAGAATAGCGCACGTGACTGTTACAGATGTGGCATTCGGAAATCACGCACTGTATTCGAAGACAAACCCGTATAGACACACGGTACATCCACATTCCACCCGTATGACTATCGCAAAAAAAGAAAAAAAGAAAACAGATTTATGCTTGTCAGAACACCTCCCAGTGGGAAACAATGCTTCCCGATCGTTTTTCACTATGACAGGATTGAAGGCTCCCATACACGATGTGTTTTCAGTTCCGGCTTTTACGTTCTCGCTAGCTCTTATTTGTTTCTACCACAGACAGACGCGTGAATCACGCGGCTCTAGACCGTTTTAGTACAGCGTTCTACGGCTCTTACGTATGCAATACGCAATGGTATAGCGTATGCCAAAAAACACCTGCTCGGACCGATTTTAGTTGCTCGTTTTGTAAACGTTGCCGAGTGAACACTTCCCATGATCTTTTTCGTTCAATTTGCCAGAGCCGTAGAATTCCACGTGCTTACAGCGCCACCATGCTCCTCAAACGAAATAATGAAAATGAAAACGTTTCCAATAATTTTATTTCAAATTAAGCCAAGCCGCAGCTGCCTGATCAAGCGCGCTTTTCTGCGGGGTGGCATTCGGAAATCACGCACTGTATTCGAAAACAAAACCGTATAGCGATACGGTACATCCACATTAAACCCGTATGACAATCGCAAAAAAAAAAAAAAAATAGTACGAGTTTAAATCAACTTTGAAAAGGCACCTTTTATCGACGCTATCGCGGGAGGAGATCCATGACTTATTGATGTCCAGTGAAACGCGACAACTTGGGCGATTTTTTTTAAGGGTCGTTCACCCGTAGGCGATGAACTGCACGAAGAGACATGGCGTTGAGGAGATTGCAGCGCTCACGCACGTTGCGAGCGGTGGATATCTTCACTATGCACTCCTTCAACGGCACCACGATCTGACTCGACTGCGGCATATGGTCCCTGAAAGAATTGCCGATCTGAACACCACGTAATTTCACGTAACATCAAACTTCGCAGACACCACGTCGCCCATGCTGCGCCGGTCGAGGTTAGCGCCATCTTGAAACTGGTGCTCTTGATGGGTCCCGAGATCGGGCCCTCAGCGTTGCGTGCGTATATTAGCCCTTCTATTGCGTTCTACGCATGCCCGCTACTGACCCGAAATTTTTCTTTGAGTTCTGTCCACTAAAACTGTCTACTGTTTCCAGGGGGTTGCGTATGTTTCTTCTCGTACAGCTACCGTCAACTCAAGAAACATAAGGTGTGGCTTAGGATGTTCACGGTTGTTGTGACAGTTACTGATACACTGTTCAGTACATAGTCACTATATGGAATACTACATATATAGAGTATAGGAGCTGATAACAGTTCTTCACCGCTAGCCGAGAGCGACGGGTTCAAGGGCTATCAGCTCCGCCCCCGTTGTCATACGGAATGTCATGACGACCTGCGGCTTCACACCCGAAAAGGATTTGATGCCGATCTCCGCAGTATTGAATACGTATAATTGTAGCCGGGTCGAGTGGCAGATTTGGAGACGGACATCTCGACAACACGGGGCTGGTTACGAGAATTACGCAAAATAGACCACACTTGGAATATACGGCCGCTTGGAAGTTTCCAATATATATTTATACGTATTACTTAGTGTAATTAAAACTGTTTATAAATGAATTTTAGTTATCAGGAAATTGCCGGCGACGATTATTCTTGCATTTATATTATAGTGTCCGCCTGCGAGCATAACCTATAGGTGAGAAAAAGGATTTCGCTTACCTCCAGAATATTTTTTTTGTACACCACATTTTTTTTAATATATATTCTGTATATGAGTGGTCATTGTGAGTTTAAGCTGAGTGGAAAAACAAACCTCAGTGTCTGTTGGTGCCTTGTTACTGCAAACCTCGAAGGGTCGAGTGCACGGTTCATACTGATGTCTATAGAGAATCTTATTTGCCCTTTCAGGTAAACATTAATGTTATCGTTGTCGCCTCTTTTCATGTGCTGGGTGTGAATATTTCTAGAGTTGTGCGCGAGTTTTCCTTGTTAGCTGGCATGCTACGGTTACATTTTTCGTAAATTCAGTCCAAGCTGAAAGTTTTTTTCTGCTGTCTGCAACTTTATTTTGTGTACGAGCCAAGTGATGCGAAAGTAGCGCCATTGCCTTCCCTACCTGCTTGCCGGACACAAACAGATACTAACATGCACACGACGAAAACCTCGCAAGGCGATTGGCTAATCTGATTAGAAAATTTATTTACAACACTGTGGACAGTACTATGAAAGAAACGAGCGGGGGTAAGAACAACGCGTACACATATATACGCGAACCAGTCTGTCTACGTTACCGCGGAAATTGCCATCTCGGTCCATTCAAATCTTCGAAGCTTCCAGAGGGTCGTTCTAAACCAGTCGCGTCAAGATCACCATGGAGCATCATCGTATACTGGAACCGTTCCTCGCCATTGTAAGCGTCTTTGGCACTGTGTATGCAATCAACGTGTCAGTCATGCCCATCTCTTCGGATCTCTTACAATTATATTGTTCTTCTTGCGTATTTTAAAACAATAAACTTAATTTTTGGTCCCTCCAAGCGCCGACACAGCATGTGGTGCTGGTACGAAGATGTACGTTTGTTTCGCCTGTGCGTGGATAGCAGAATCTCGGTATACAAGAGACGTCTCCATAAAGCTACCCGTCACCAACGAATTTCGATCGGCTCACCCAGATCAAAGGGGTGAAGGAGAAATTGCTCATTTCACGGACCAAAATGGCGACCATACGGGGAGCTTGGCGCTACTTTCCCAGAATCCATTGAGTTATAGGGATGATATAGAAAGTGGTCAAAACCGTTGCTTTCGATTTTAGAGCGCAGCTCTTAGGCGCCCGTTTCCGGCTTGAGCGGCGTCGGCGTAACCGTAAGGTCACGTGACTCCCCCCCAGGTCACGTGACCCTCCCAGCAGTAGAAGGGAGGTGGAGGAGGAGGGGGATGAGGGGAGGAGGAGTAGCAGGCAGGATCACGAGGGAGGAGGGGTATACCCTCCCCTCAGTATCGTTCCCTCCTCCTCCTCAAGAGCTGCGCTCCAATTCGGCGTTACAGGGAGTTGGAGACGGCTTTCATTTTTTTTTTTTTATGATCGTTAATTTGGTACTACAGTTTATTTTGAATAAAGGAAACTTCTAAAATGACGTAGTTGTACTACTTTAAATCCAAGATGGGAGTGAGATTAATTATATTTTTTTATAAATGTTTTATTGGATTTATGGAGCATTGACCTGATCTCACGTCACTTTTTTGTGTTAACGTTCCAAGGGCGAGTTTTAGGAGTGTCTCCTACTTCTTTTGTTAACCAAATCATCTCAATAGACCGGTCTCACCAGTCAGTCTCGCTACGCTGCCGCGATGCATGGAGGGAACTTAAGTCTTTTTGCACGTGAGGCAACCTGGCTGGAGCATTGCGCGTGCAGAGCACGAGACGGGCACAAACCCCGTCGTGCACTGCTTCCCGCCTCCTGTGAACTAAAGTTATGGCGGCGTCACGCATGCGCCCAGTGCTTGGTGAGATTGGTCTATTAGCCCCATGACCCGCATATAGTTATATAACACCCTCGGTGCAGCGGATAGTGACGTTTCTAACTCAATTTTTTTCGTCATGAAGGACCGTCAGAAAGGACCGTTGTGCAGGTTCGTCATAAAAGAGCGTCATTAACGAGAATCGTGAGCGAGCGTCGTGAACGAGCGTTGCACAATAAATATATAAAAATACAAATGAATAAATACAATTATAAAATACAAATATTAAGAAAAAAGTGTACATGATTTGTGCGGGACACATTCCGTTCTCCCGGCGCCTTTGTTGCATGATCAAAGTTGAGTAATTTCTTATTCAGACATATGGTCTCGGGTAACACCAGGCACCTAGCCAGGATTTTAGGGAGGGGGGGGGGGGGGGGGAGGGGCGCCCATGACAAAATAGTCTATGAGGAGTAGCGGGGAGAGGAGCTATCAAAATAGAAGATTTCAGGTGTGTGTGTGTGGGGGGGGGGGGGGACAAGCCTTCCCCCCCCCAACCCGCATACGTGCCTATGTAACACTTTGACAGTAACAGGTGTGCTTTGAATGATAAGGCCTTGTGAGTAGTTTACATTGCTCAGTAGGCAACAACGACGTAACAACATTGGAGAAATAAAAAAATATAAGAACAGTATAACAATAATTTGTTGCAAAAACTAAACTGCATAATTTGTACAAGGGTCAAAAACGATGTACAGGATTAACAATAAATAAAACACGGAGTACATGCTTGAAATTAAGCAGACAAACTAAATGACAAAGAAAATATAAATAATACTAAAAATAATAAATATTATTATTATTATTATTGTTGTTGTTGTTGTTGTTGTTCAGCAGTTGAGGCTTGAAAAGGGTTGATAAGTACTTGTGTGTCGGTATACGATATCAATCATGTTACTTGCCTTTGTTTAGAATATGCAAGCTTCGGTGTAGCTTATCATCAACAGTTTATTGTCTGTGCTCATGAACAGCAAGATTGCCTTAATTATGATGCGCAGCAGGGTTGGGCAGTATCGCGATACAAATGTATTGCGATAATATTTTGGAAATACATTTCGTATCTGTATTTCTGTATCGCGATAAATTTTTTTCACCAGTATCTGTATTCCTGGATCGCAATACATTTTGAATATTCCTTTGTATTGTGATACAATCAGGGTGAAATGTATTTCGTTACATTTCTTGAGAAATACCCCCCCCCCCCCCTTCACACACACACACACGCACCCCGAGAAAAACAAAAACAAATCCGAACGCCTTTTTTTTTCTCTTTTTTACTTCTGAGGACACCAGGGTCAAGGAGGTGCTGGGGCATTGTTATCATGCTGACCAAGGTTCCTTTCGATTCTACAAACTATTTTCCTATGCGTCTTCTTCTCCTTTCTGAGAAGTGTTGCGTAGTCGGGGACTCGAACCAGGTAGCGTGCAAGAAGGGGAGTCAGAGTATCTTCTGTCGCAGGTCCTTTGGTAAAAATTTCTTGAGTTATTATTTACTGGCATCCAATGCCCGCTGCTAACCGTCTCTCTTGCCTTAGCGTACTCAGTACACCCAGCCGAAAAAGCATAATCACAGTCCGTTGCAGCAAGAGCCTGGCGGTGGTTGACTTGAAATTGTAGGATGACTCACGCAGTGAAGTTCAACACATATTCGAATGCGTCTGCGGCGGCGCCCGTAATATTGCACGGCTCAAGGGTACGTCATCAGCCGACGTGAAAGTAACCCGCTGCTCTGGTGATCCAAAACCCAGGATGGAAGTCAGGCCTCGCTGTGCCGACCCAGACCTCGTACACCTGCGACTAGTCTCGAGCTCGCTGTTTCTCGGAGAGCTCGCACTTGTGCCGGCAATATCAGGTCACAATCCACGCGGTCTCTATTTGGAGTATGCAAGTCGAAACTTGAGGACTGTAATCCATGTGTTAGCAGTCGTACTGCTATGGCGAAATTGCTTATCTACAGTGTAAACCAGTGTCGCCGCATACTGGCAGGTCGACCTTACGCTGTATAAATCACTAAACGTCCAATTTGACTTTGACTTTGCAATCCATGCGTCGGTGGCGGAGGGTCGACAGGAAGGACCTTCACAATAGGGATGCCACCGTATCGTTTTTTCAACCGTAACAGAAGACATGTGTTCCAGGATGCTTCAGGTGGTCCACTATTCTCGAAAAATCCAAATGACACTGCCTGCTCGATCTTCAACGAGGTAACCTACAACGAAAGTACGTATTGTCCTTTCATACAGCAGCGTGCTAAAGTTTCATGTTCAAGGGCACACCTGCAGATAAAGAATACCAGTTCATTCGACCGTTACGTCATGTGATAAATGTTGACAGGGGCGTCCTTATTGTACAGGGGCGTGGTGATTTAGGATGACATAGATTTTATCTAGAGGTCGAAGTCTTTTCGCATCCCTTGTCAGGCAGACAGGATGTCAGAGAAGGGACTGCGGTCAGTCCTTGATGGAACGTTTTTTTGAGCCCATTGAAGACTCCTCGTCGTTCGAAATCACTGCATTCAAGGCAAAGTGCCAAGCCTACGGGAAAGTAATTTCGGGATCAAAAGCTTCCACCTCCAACTTCAAGCTTCATCTCATTTGGCGTCTCAAACAAATTTTAAAAATGTATTGGAGTAACAGTATTTCTGTATTTGTATTTCTGCCCTCCCTAAAATGTATTCCTGTATTTGTATTTCCAAATACTTTTTGCCTCTTTTTAAAATGTATTTCAGATACGTATCGCGATGCACTTTTACAGATATATTTCAGTATCAGTATTTTAGCTACTATTTTACTGTATCCCATTATTTGTATTTCCAAATACATTTTTGAGTATTTCTGCCCAGCCCTGATGCACAGAAAAGATACCACAGTTGAGATGTCGATGCACGATCAATAATGTCGTCATAGAGTATTCTATGTGGGTCATGAAAACTAGCTAAGGTGGGGTAAAATAACAAAGGTAGTGGCCATAGAACTAGAACACGAAAAAGGAATGTAAAAGAAAAATAACTGACACAGAGCTCACTCCAAGTATCTTTTTACATACACAATAAATAGTTAAATATTAGTCAGAAAAGATCTAATAAGTTGAATGTCTGAGTTGAAGATATTCTTACTGGTTGTGCTGAATCTGTTATAGATATGTTGTATGCGGTTCATAGGACTGGTTAGGTTAATTTTTCCAACTGAGAAAGTGGGCGTAACTCTTCATATTACTCAATAATACTTATACATTGTTCTTCTGCTTGTTCGAACCGCAAAACTGCCTTTAAATTTCTTATTGTTCTAGTGTCCGATTGGTGGACTGTGTTCCGTCACTGCCGTGGTGTTTCCGTTTTAATAATTTTTTTTCTCTCCTGGACACTAAAAGAAACACTGACCGAATGATTATTAGTAGTAGTAGTAGTATTGATGTTATTTAGTTTGCTTAATTTCAATTATGTACCCCGTGCTTTATTTATCTCGCTGGAGGCTGGGTTTCGGTTACACATGCCAACTCGGGCTTCGATCTGATCCAATACCATATAATCGGATTCCTAAAAAAAAAAATGAACTCATATTGTTTTTATTCACACCTAAGGTGTGATGTTCATGTGGGCGAAATGATTTCCGGATTCTTACGAGTGCTTGGCATTTTGTGTCGCCTGACTAGAAAATTCAACAAACCATGACTTTTTAAGCCTTTACCGTTCACTGGGCCGCTCGAAGCTAGAATGTGCCTCGGTGGTGTGGAACAGAATCTGTAAAATCAATTCACTGAGAATTGAACGGGTGCAGCGCAAATTCATCTACATTTTTAAGCATCGCTACTTGGCTAGGGATGAGCAAACTTTTGATTATGAAGCCGTCTTGGAACCTCACCTACATCGACGTAGAGAGAAAGCGGATTTGGTATTTTGTTTTAAAACCAGTGTTGTACACGTTCCTCAAAAAAAGAACGAAAGCTGGTTCCTCGTTCCTTCGGATTTTTGGAACGTGTTCCCGTTACAAGTTTCGTGTGAAAAAGGAACTCGTTCCCGTTACAGTTAAAAAAAAATGGGACGTGTCGTTACATATATGTTAAATTTTTATTTTGGTGATTCTATATACAATTAGATTAAAAAAATAGTTTTTTTGTTGTCTTTATTTATTCCATTAAATTTCACTATACGAATTTGAATACCGTGATGGAAAAAAACACCAGGAGAAGAAAACAAGCGGAAACAAGGTTTTATTTTGCTGATATATTAAACTTTAAAAATCTCAGCTTTGGGCCACTATTCTTTGTGATGAGCGATTCGGAGGAGCCAAATGTACTGATACCCTATATTGAACGAGTGTTTTACAACCTCACACTTTTCAATCTAACAAAGTCTCTTGTCCGAAATTAGCAACACTTGCTTCTCGATGTTTCTTTCCGCAACACGAGCAAGTGGTGAAGAGGGTGGGGATTTTGGAAGTCCAGTCTTGAAAGTTGCCTCTCCTTCCTGAACGCTGGATTTGTTGTTTAGCTTCAGGGGCGGGGGGTCAAGGGGAGAACAAATGGAGGTTAATTTGTGTGTATATTTTAAGTGACCAATGCTCGGAATCTAAGGTTGCGTTCGATGTCCGGTAACCTGTTCTTCTGTTGTAACTGTAGGTATTTTCGTAAAAGTTCAGTGATGGCTGTAGTCGGCCTCAGGTTTATGGGTGTATGAGGATGCGTGAAAGCAAAGAAAATAGCGGAGTTTGACTTTAAGACGTCCCTCTTTCTGTGTCTTTTCTATTGACTAAAGCTTTTTTTTTTTTTTTTCACAGTCTTGGGCATTGAAAAATATCTATCAATGTCCGTTAGAACTCCTACAACCAACTGTTACCACGCGAGAACCCCGAAAAATAAACCCTGAGATAAGTAACAAATAAGTTAACGAGACCCTGCTCTTCGTAGTGATATTGTTTTTATACTTGTAAAATTTTCCTCTTGGAAATAAATAAAAAAAAATTACCCCACTGCACAAAACAAAAAAGGAACGCCGTTCCTCTTTCCGTTCCAGTAAAAATGTAACGAATTCCCGTTCCAGTTCCACCGATGTAAAATGGAACGGCGGCGTTCCTTCGTTCCTCCTAAAAGGAACGCGTTCCAGGAACGCCGTTCCTTGGAACGCCGTTCCGTACAACACTGTTTAAAACCCTTCAGGGCTTAATCGACTCCCCAAGTCTCTTACTGAAGTGAAATCAGGATTCCTAGAGTACCTACAAAACTCAATTCACCTTTTTATACATCTATAGAGTTTAGTCATTTGTGCCCAATTCCCACGTCATTGTGTTACAGCGGTTACGCTGAAAAACTGGACATATTTGACACCAGCGGAAAAAAAAATTCGGCCACTCAATCAGAAACCTTTTTCAATTAAGGCAGAACTGAGGGGTATTCAGGTGTTACAGTGAATCGCACGCGAATTTTCATTATTTCTGGTGATTTTGTAGACACGTAGTTTTACTCTTGAAGCTCTTGTAGCCGACACCTTCCTATCACTTTTGAACTGCCCGATAATGATTACAAATCTTATGAGGGCTGCATGGCCACTAATATCTGCAAAAAGCTTTGGCAGTTTACACTTTATTTTTCTTGTCTCTGCGTGATGTACTCTCCACGCTACATACATTCATCTTCACGGCGCACCAACGTATGAACTTCCAAATAATCACCTTCTACTTTGATGTGTCGGTGCTTCTGATCTTCGTGTGTCTTTGTCAAGTTATAATTTTCATGTTTTATCATGTAATCTGAGCGTGATCCTTAATCGTTTAAAAGTGTTTTAAACCGAATGGTTGTTCCTGGACACCTAATAAAATTGGTTGATTGAGTGATTATTATAATTAAAAATGTATTCAATTGAAGATAATGAGGGCTGCCTTTTGTGGTTTTTAAAGCTGGGCATTAACATGCAGTCCCGAATAATTTATAAAACGGCTGGTTGTTTGTCTAGGAAACCAGTATTAAGTATGCAAGCTGACGAGTTCCACAGCTTGTCCTTGACCGAGGTATTAAATAAGAGCCATGTCGAGACAATGACCTCTCAAAATGGGGGCAGCCGCCGGATATCTGACTCACCGATCCCCTCGTCACTGTCTGCAGCGCCGCGGCGAGGTAATGGCGGTGTTAACAAAGCGTAACGGAATTCCTTCCGTATAACGACCCGAGACCTGTTGGAAGCGAACGATTTCTCAACCCCGTAGGTGCGAGAGCTCTTGATCGTGCCAGTATACTATGTACCTCGGTGAACTCGCCACCGCTCGCTCTGTCTGTTATTAACAAGAAGCTTAATCTCTTTCCTTTTTTCTTACTTTTTTTTTTCTTCTTTTGCTTCGACAACATGTGAGTTGGATAGCAACGACCCTCGACTTTTACCCGTCAAGCTGTCGTGAGTAAGATTTATTCCTTCGTTTTTGTATCTAGACCCTTTTCGAAATTCAGTCCTGCACCTTTCGCTGTCATCATCTTAGTGTAGGTGTGTTGTGTACCTGACGGCGGCCTTCTTGAGACCATAAAGGAAGAAGTTGGGTGCGTATTCTCGGCACCGATTGGAAGTCCAGAGGGCGTGGCCAATGATGTCACGGACGTCAAAATAACGACACTCGTCGTTATTTTATTTTATTTGTTATTTTGACGTAAGCACGTTTCGTTTTGGATGCCGCTGACTGTATTTTGAAACGTTGGTCGGTGGGCGTGTGTGTCGTCCTGTGCTCGGCGGTGTCCGCGCTCGTGTGTGTTGTCGACGGGCCGCCTGTGTTCGTCGCGTTCTGTTGCGTATCAATTGCCGACATCCAGGAACTTCAAGGTAAGCGTTTTCCAATTTCGTTCGCCCGGTGCCGTCCGTCACTCCTGTCGCAAATGAAGAATACGTGTACCGAAGGTGACAGAGCCCAGCCGCAGTGATATTGTACGCATTTTTCTGGAGCTGCACCTGTGTGCAATACGACGGTTTATCACCCTTCCATAGAATAGCTGCGAAGGCTGTACAAGCGGCAAGCTAGTAGCCTTGACTGAGCCACTGTATATAGACCTTTCCAAGAAAGAGCGTATGGCCGGTGCCATTTCCAGTGTTCGTGCGTATGGCGCGTGCTTTGCTCGTTTTCCGGAGCGACGCACACGCGCGTGCTGAGCTGTGGACATCGCATGCTGGGCTGCGGATTTGTAAACATTGAAAAGGTCTATATAGAGTGGCTTATAGCCCTGACTGCCATGCCTGGACCACCCGCTGCAGGAGCGCTCGTGCCGCGCGTCATCCAAAGCAACAAGCCAGCGCTTTTAGCACACGCGGTTCAGTGAATAGACCCTTTCCGAAATTCAGTCTGGCCACTTTGGTCACTATCATCATCTGTGAAACGGCATCTGTGCCATATCAATGGCGGCCTTCTAGTGACCGATAAAGGAAGACGTTGAAGATGCTCCTAAGCGGATCTTGCGAGGGCTGTACATTCGGGGGGTCAGTACGACGCGACGCAGGAATGGAACACAAGAGCTACGTAAGCGTTTGTTTCTAATAATTCAGATTCAGTCAATCTGTGGGCGGCACACAATCGGCTTTAAAGCACTTTGGTGTAGAGAATTTTCTCGAGGCACTTGAGTGGGTTGGAGCTTTGTTCTGAATGCAGGTTCTTGGTCACCATCGAACTGAAAGTGATCAAGAAAGAACTCACACTGAACAACCTCGCGTGCCGTTGACTTTCGAAAGCGACGGTGCCGATCCAAGTTCATTTCCGCCATTGATATGGCAAAACCTAAACTGCTTTACAAACCACCAGATGGCACTGAATTTCGGAAAGGGTTAGGGTGCCTGCATGTCTGTCTGTCTCAGGGTGAAGACATCCATTGTTGCACTGAATGTGCCAGCGCGTGACGCTCTCGCGCACTCGGTGCATGACTTGGGCGGTAAAATGGCGTCTATGCATTAGCCAAAGCTACGCGCTCGAGCTGAGTGACACCGGATTGCGCGCACTTCAAAAGGCATGAAAAACAATTGAGCGGAAAAATGGCTGAGATGTCACCACTCAAGCAAAAGCGCGTGTGTATGAAGGCACTCTAGAAAGGGTCTATTTCAAGCCGCCGACTTTCCTTTTATTGCTCAAGTGTCGTGCGTTGCCTTGCGTCTTTGGGTCTGGTAGTGCTCTCGTCGACCTGATGGCTTCTTTGCCAACGCACGACGAGTGACCGTGCTTGAGCAATAAAAGGAAAGTCGGCGGCTGGAATTCACTGAACCGCGTATGCTAAAAGCGCGAGCTAGTTGCTTTGGATCACGCGGCACAAGCGCTCCTGCAGAGGGTGCTCCAGTCATGCTAGTCAAGGCTACTCGCTCGCCGCTTGCACGGCCTTCGCAGCTATTCTATGCAAGGGCGATAATCCGTCGTACAGCTCCAGAAAAATGCGCACAAAATTACTGAGGCTGGCCTCTGTCGCCTCCTGTACACGTAATCTCCATTTGCAACATGAGTGACGAACGGCACCGGGCGAAATTTGAAAGTGGAAAGCACCTACCTCGATGTTCCTGAGAACGCGACGGCACAGGCGGCACGTCGACAACACACACCAGCGCGGACACCGCCAAGCACCCGACCACACACACCCCGAGCGACCGACATTCCAAAATGCAGTTGGCGGCAATCAAAATAAATCGATTTGTTTACGTAAAAATAACAGTAATCATTATTTTGACGTCCGTGACGTCAATGACCACGGCACCTGGACGTCAAAATCGGTGCCGAAAATACGCAGCCGAAGAAGTTGAAAATCCAAATCAGCGGTTCATACATGAGTCCTTTTCGTTCGAGACGTCATTACAACACAACGCGAGAATTACATACAACATCTGCGTAAGCGCCTGTTTCTTGGAGCGTGGTCTATCCGATCTTTAGCACAAGTTTGGTTCCGAGGGGCTTATGGGTTGCCGCTTTGCACTGGTGCAGTTCTTACGTTCACTCCTTTGAAACGGAAACATCTCGAGCAGAAAAAGTTTTGAGGTGATCGAAGAGTCAATTTTCATCTGCCATCGACGTGCCGAAGTGACAGTTTGCCCTATGGAATACATTATGATGGCAGTCACTAGTTTGTCGAAGGTGAAACTGTTTTATGAGGCACTAGATGGGCCACTGCATTTTAAAAAGGGTTATTGAACGGGCAAATATAGTTTTTTTTTTTTTTTTTTAATTTGTTTGCACGAGTATGTGCGCATGCGAGCTTGGGCATGTATATTCCGTAATCGCGTAGCCCGAGTCTGCGATTGTGTTATCGCGCGATCGACTGGGTATGTGCGAGTTAGTGCCACTAGATTAGCTACGCTTCAGAGTAAGGACACTTACCCATCTTGAGGGTTAAAATTATGGTTGCCAGTTATCTGAACGTTTATCTGAAATCACAGGAAACGCTTTTCTTTTCCGACCTCCGCAAATGTTTAAACCGTTCGTGACGAAGCAAAGCAATATTACATTAACTTCCTAACACCGAATCTAATGCTGAGGAAGACGCACTTTTGAATCATGACGATCGGCAGTTGCGTCTCCTTTGCACAAGCACCAAAATGGCGTCACCTACAACAATGTCGGGGTACGGAGTGCCGATACCCTAAGCGCACCTCATTTAGTGGCTTTGGTGCGAGTGTTCCTATGCATACGAAAGTGTGTATATGTACTTTTTGCATGCGTGTGTGTGTGCCTGCGTACGCTGATGAACGCTCGTGTTGCCCGGTGTTAAGTTTTGGGACATTCTGGCGGAGTGACCAATCTTAACAAATTTTTAACACAATGCGAAGACGCATTCAAATTCGTTGATTTTTGTTCTGCCTATCACGGCGGACGGTATACCAGCAATTCCATGCAATCCAGCGCTGTGAACGTATATATGACATCCGCATGTCCACCGCGCGTTGGTGGACATATGGACATAAGGTCATGTGACTTGCATTATATTGGCCCGAATGGCTTGTAGCGTCCTCCGCGGTTTATCGTGAGGTAAAGCGGAGTATACCAGTAAACTTTTTTTTCTATAGATAATGCCGGCAAGTTCACTCTGTGTGGCGCGGTAGAGCGTCGAGCTACCTCTAGCTCGAATACAGACGTTGTGGACGTCAAATCGTGCGACGCTTCGCCTTGTATAAGCTGCAGGGATTTATTCTTCGCTTCAGCTTAAGTCCAGACGTAGCCGACGCTATACGAGCTAATGCGACCAAACAAGGAACGCCGCAAGGGCGAGTCATGGTAAATTTCCTAGGTAATAGAGTGTTTTAGTAGATCGTGTTTTCAAGCCACGCTAATCGTAGCGGGAGCTCGCGCTGCCGCTTCGATGCATGCTGTGAAGCGCGCGCACGTAGCGGTAGCGGGCCTTTGAAAACGATCTACTAAAACTCCCTATTAGTTTGCTACAAGTAGCGACATTCTTTGAAGCGCCGACTGAGTGAAGGCTGGTTCACACATACAGCGGAGTGCTAAGTTAGCGCTACGTGAGCGCTCAAAGGAGCGCTCATGTGGCGCTTCCTGGCGCGTGATGTAGCGCTCTGTTAGCGCTTCAGAAGCGCTTTGTTAGCGCTCTGTTAGCGCTACAAAAGCGCTCTGTTAGCGCTCTCACGCTCCTTGTGCCGTGCTTGCTGCTGCGGAATAGCGCGTGCACGGCGATTCTTTGGTTGTTGTTTTTCCTCCATGGCATTGAAAGAAGAGGAATTAAAAAAGCCGCTCTCCAAGCAAAGGGTCGGGCAGGCGACCCAGAGTCATAGACTCTGAGCGACTAATTGATTGAGTACGACCTCATAGCTTTCAATTCGATATGTGTGACGCTGGTTTCAAGGACACGCAGGTAAAAATGAGCGCCTTCGAAGAGCTCTGTGTCTCGGTCCCTCAGGTAGGAACAAGGTTCACCGGGTACCCGTCGGTATCTCGGTGGCGAAAGATTTCGCGCACTCAGAAGGCTCTTCTGGGAGTTAAGCCGTCCACACAGATATGCACTAATCGCGTATGTAAGAGCATTTGTCGCATTTCTATTTCAGCATCCCACATGTCCGCCATATATAGTGCTGCTGATGCACACCCAACCGCAGGAACCGAAACCGCAGTGCACCTGCTAATCCGCAGCACCGCGGTACAAGGAGCGCTAATGACGCGTTAACACGGCGCTACTGGAGCGCTAACAAGGCGCTACTGGAGAGCTAACAAGGCGCTACTAAAGCGCTAACCACGCGCAATATTAGAACGAAGTCACGCGCTGTATGTGTGAACGTAGCGCTAACTTAGCGCTCCGCTGTATGTGTGAACAGGCCTTGACGGTACAGATATTAGGAAGCGAATGACGGCGCAAAGCAGAAGAGTGAACCGAATGACGCCATTTTGTTCTTATGGAATGTGCTTCGTCACTTGTATTAATTGTCGTTACTTGAAAAAAGAAACATCAAGGGACTTTAAAGGGGCGACGCAACACTTTTTGTACTTTGTGCAAATACCGTTAAGAACGGATCCCTGACGTTAATGACCTATGAAACACGCGTTCGTTTTTAACCCCACGCAATAGAAGTCCCGGAAAAAAATTTAAGAAAAACGAGCAACGTTCGCCCCCTCAACTCGCAGCCAGAACGAGCGGCCACGTGATCTGCAGCCGATTATATATGTCGCTCATGTTGACCATAGCCACGCTGTCGCCAATGCCGCCAATGTTGACCATAGCTGGGGTTGGCAAAGCATATATGACACGCGCTGAGTTACAGACATTGTTATGGTTCGGCTATTGTCGTCGTTGTAACGATTGGACACGGGCCACTACCCGAATTCTTCTCGAGCTAGTAATTATCACGAGTCCAAATCGAGTGCCCACGCAATGCTCGGATCCAGTCTATGAACCGCATTCAAATATCGTCATTGGGCTGTATTGCGATCCCCACGTTACCTCATCAAATTTTTCAAAGGAGAGATTGAATGAAAAGGATCGCTTTGGTCCTTGAAATTACAGCGCAACAAAGAAGTTTCTTGGCCAGTAACGTTGCGCGCGAGTATTCTTGAGTCCCACTAGTGCCAGTAAGCTCGTGTAAAGTGAAAAACATTTCAATTGAATATCGTTGCATCGCCCCTTTAACCGCTCATTCACACTGGAAGCGGATCCGCGTTCGCAAAGCGGTTGCGAACGCGGTTGTATAAAGATCCCGTACAATTGCACGCGCACTTCGCAACCACTTTGCGAACGCGGATCCGCTTCCAGTGTGAATAAGTGGTAAGTGAGGGAACCTAGCTTTTTTGTTTATGAATGGTTCAGCGATTATAGAACCACACGACGTGATGGTGCGATTTTGACGCGGTCTGATTGGTTTAATTCATCAGCTCGTAACGTCGGCCGCGTCGGGATTTAAGCTGAAACGAAGTACAACCAGCTTAACGCTGTGGGCAACTTCATCAGATATATGCTGCTTTCGTGCGAGGGGGGGGGGGGGGGGGGGGGGTGTTATCCACTATCTATTTCGTTGCCTGCTGTGCGAAGTCGCGAGACGCCGTACGCCCGCTGCGCTATCCGTTGGTGCGTTATGATGCCCCAAGTAACGCCGTGAAATCACGTAGGGAGCGACGCTTTGTTTGTCATTCGGGAGTTGGCTGCGCCAGCCGACAGTCGCCTGCTGCCGCAGGCTCCCGTGACTCGTACCTAGATTGTTCGGCCGTTTCCTCCCCCTTTTATCTTCTCCTCGTGGTTCCGAGCAAGGACGTCGGGCTGCGGATTGCACGGTCGGTATCTGATTCCTGCTGCGCCGCTTGGCATATATCTCGCTTAATATAATTATTTATGCTCCATTGTGAGTATGATTATTGACGACTAAGGCATGCCTTCTATATTTTTTAATGCTTATGCATTGTCATGGTATGGACCATGTATACTTCACGTTAATGTGTCCTGCGTTCAAAGCTTTTTTTTTTTTTTTTTTTAAACATTCGAGCGTAAAGGCGGGACACCAAACGATTGGCTTCCCAATCCTTTACTGCAATCCTTCTGTATCTGTAGACTGTTTTTTTTTATGTGTGTGTGTGGCATGTATTAGCGGCGTGAACGTGTCTTGAGAGTGTTATCTTCTAGAGCCTTTCGCTTCAGTAGTTCCCAAAGCCGCATCGACTCGACCCCAACAATAGTCGTCATCTATTCCGTCTGCTGCGCAGGTTTTATCGGGTCTCTCGTCTGCCCCCCGTGTGTACTTTTTGTACCTCCATCGAAGATTCCGTAAATGACGAGCGCCGCACTTTTTGACGGCTCCTATCAGCCGAATTACATCACGCGTTCGCTGCTATCGCGGTACTTTGGCATTGCAGTATGTACTCCTCCAGATATATAGTCTTCCTAACACATTCTACGCATGTCGGGCTCAGTGGGCACTTCGGTTTATCTTGTTGTGACGATTACTCGATCGTTCAAAAGCGGTTTCCCTCCAAACGAATGCTCACATATCACCGTGCAGATGTCATTTTGTTTTCGATTGATTTAAGGTCAGAACGGTTCGAATGCTCGAAACTCTGAGCTCCTTGAACTCGCCACGTAGTACGAGCTTACTTCCTGTCAAGTTTCATCGTGTAATCGTCTCCCTGTTCCGGGAAACAGAAACTCGATGTCCAGCCGATGCATTCGGGTTCCGAGTACGGTATACATTTCGAAGCCTTTCTCCAAAGCCATTATTAATGTGAGTAACGTATTTTTTTTTTAATTTACATTACTTGTAGGCATGTTTCGTGAGAGGATAGCTGTCGAGTAATTTGAAGACATGTCCACTCTATGTTCTGTTGCACGTTATGATTCCTTCACAGCGGACACGCTACGGGCCATCCCAGCCGATCCAGCGATGTGAACGTGACACGCCTCTCCGGAAAGTCACGTGACAGTCCCACGTCGTGATGAGCAAAATTAGCACTAGATTTCGAAAGTAGTTAGTAATTTGAGAAGTTACCTGAAAAACGTAGTTAAATAAGACTACTAATTACCCAAATCAAGTTGTAATTGAAAGTTACCAAGTTACTCGGAAAAGTAGTTAAACTAGTTTGAGTAGAGTAGTTGAACTACGTCCAAGTCTGAGCTGCAGTGAGCGCCTCCTTCGTTTTTGCAAGGCCATTTAAACCCTTTGCGTGTCGTGGGGCCCCCTGGTCACTCCTTTGTGCAGATTGCTGGTGTACGGATGCTGCACTCATTTGAAGTCTGGCACCGCCTCGATGTATATACAGCCTGTCCCAAATTAAATGTACAGTTTTTTTTTTTGTAGCTTAAAAAATATTTAAATGTTGAGTGATTTTATGAAACTTTGAAAGGCAGAATAGGGCCTGTTCTCTATAGTTTTGTGCCATTCTTCCACATGTATTCGTGGGCGTCGTAAAACACCATTTTACCATTCAAAACTTTCCAAAAACGTTCGATTAGCTTTGAATAATATTAGTTAGTTCTGCAACTTTTGCAACCTAGTTCTGGACCGCTAGAGCTACATTTGGACCGAAACTGACCATTCGGCAATGCGTGGTTTAATTTCGCAATTAAAAAATCAGTTCCTTTTTTTTTTTTTTTGGCATAGCTTGCACGTGCGTGAAAGCTGTCCTTGTGTTTCTGTGTAAGGCGCGTCCTCGATCGTGCAATGAAATAAATTGTCGAGCAGCTCTTTGAGAATGTTAGTTTCCAAGAAAAAAAGATATGCTTTGCTTCTCCCAGAAACCGTCTACCTGGATCATTGCACATTCGCCCGTGAAACGCGAACGGCGAAACTCTTGCACTGTGTTTCCCTTTAAGTATGAAAGAGGTATGTGTGACTGGATCCCCGCACGTGTGGGGTACAGCCACACACGCATATGCTTGCATTTGCCAGTGACTAATCTGGAGTAGTTATAGCGTCAAACTCTCCAGTTTCAGACGCGTTGAAACTTAAAACTTTACGGGAAAAAGTGGCTTGGGTAAAAGCTGGCGTTTTTAGTTCCCTGTAGCTCTTACTAACACGGTGCACTTGCCGAGCAAACAGTTAGCAATTTCTCGCCTCATTCCCAGAATAAGGTTTTTGTATGACACGCGGTGCTACAGAGCGATGATGACGCTAATATTTGGTTTATGTCTTGGTAACCGCATTCGATTTGTCTATCACTGCATCTCCCATTTGTTGTCTTTCATCAAAACACTGTGTTTTGGGTTTTTTTCAGTTTTCTTGTCGCTGTTTTATATAGACTGCTCGAGTATTGGCAGCCCCACTTCTATAGATACAATATACCATCTCACCAATTTTGAAGAAACATGTATGCAAACATTTGAAAAAACTATTGAAAAGCGCTTTATTAAAAAAAGCACAAAAAAAAAAAAACGTTGCCTACTATTTGTTTTTGACATAAATAGTTCATATCTATATTTACTCATTTTGAGAGTTGATGTACTTGTTGTCATAAGACGCTATAACGTCCCGTGCTCCTAGTTTTTAATTACTGCCGATTATGATTATCTAACAGGCCTAAATATAAAATAGGGTAATTATTATGTTTGCCGCATAAACAAAAACACGAATGAGACCAAAAACAAGGAGCTTAAAATAAATTTGCCTTAGAAAACAAGATTGCACATCCTCTTCGGACTGCCTTTTTTATTTATATAAATTGAGGCATACCATTATTGATGCTTCTCGGTACATGCGTAAAAACGTTGTGAATTCGGAACACCTAAAGGCATAGAAAGAACAGGCATAAATTCTAAGTAAATTATTAATAGTGACAAATGGGCTATTTGGTGCATAGTTCCTTTTGACAATAAGCGCCGCAAGACAGGGACAGAAAGTC
The DNA here is from genome assembly GCF_016920785.2 of Ixodes scapularis. Lineage (NCBI taxonomy): Eukaryota > Metazoa > Arthropoda > Arachnida > Ixodida > Ixodidae > Ixodes > Ixodes scapularis. The sequence continues at coordinate 91,277 of NW_024610084.1, read as the reverse complement.
AAAAACACGACACAAGGCGCTGTTTTCAACTGACTGTTTATTTAAGCAACGCAAACTATTTATTCGCTCTTTCGGACTTTTCAAGCAGGAATTCAAATTCTTCATTTGTTAAATGAACAGTCTTATGCTTCTGTCATCACCTTGAATTTTGATGTTGAATGACTCGTACGATTCTCTGGATATCTTGTCTTTTCGTTGCGATAATTCCAAAGGGCGGATGTATATCGTTATGGGATCAGATTCTTCTGCAAACCCATTGTTTGCCAAGACGTCCAGAGAGTAAAACAACCTTCCGGAAAAGATTGTGTACATTGATAAGAAACATTGTTTCCTCCGCTTGTCTGAATACATAGAATAACCTCCCAGTAAAGCCCACGAAGTAATGCAGGTACAATGTAAATAGATAAAGTATGTAAATAAAACAATCAACGAGTCAAGAATTCATTCGCTGGTTGCAACGAAAGAATAAGAAAAAACTAGATCACCAAATTTTAGTTTTTTTTTTTTATTTCGAAATATAAAACCAGCGAATTAAGAATGAATCCGCTAATTGTAACACACACACACACACACACACACACGCACACGCACACGCACACGCACACGCACACGCACACGCACACGCACACACACACACACACACACACACACACACACACACAAACAAACAAACAAACAAACAAACAAAAAAAGATATTTGACGAAATCGCAGTTCTTTTAGTTTCAGGGCTTGCTGAAACGTCAGAAGCGCCGAACGACATTGTAGATTATCAAATGCTCCTGGGCTTACGAGCCGAAGCGTGACTAAATATTTCCGCCTGCTCTATCTTTCCAAGCGTCTGCCTACCCGTCGAAGACCAGTAAAGTCGGGGAACGCGGGAGATACGGAGTTGCCGGTGATGGCCCGATCGTTTCCGGCCGCCTGTGGTGTCCGCTCTAACCGCACTTCAGTTATCCTGAGCTCATACAAGTAGACTAGTAGTCAACGCACTGGGAACGTAGTCAACATAGTGACATCTTTCGCTGCATTGATATTTACCTCAGGAGAACATTGATAGCCGCAGTCAACGTAGTGCCATCCTTAACTGCAGCGATGCTGGCCCCTTGAAAACATTGATAGTCCTATAGCCAACGTGGTCGAAACGTAGTCTATATCGGGACACTTTTTGTTTTGCTGCAGCGATGCTTACGCTCAAAGTGGTGGTGGTCGGGAGCTGCGCCTGCGGCAAGACCACGCTCATCCGGACCTTCCTGAGGAACGACGTTCGGGACACCGTGCCGTCGCCAACCGTGCAGGAGGTCTACACGGGGCACATCCAGCATCATCGAACAGAGGTACTGCGTGCACTCCGTCAGCTGGCGTGTCCGCCAGTTGCTCGTCTGTGCGTAACTCTTTTGTTTTAATTAACGAGTTTCTGGCGGATCTGAACTGTCTTAATCTCTCCGTTGTGAGGAACTACGTGCCGAGTGAGCTTGACAAGTGTCCTGTCTTGCGAGCTCCAAGCCTTGGACGATCTCGCAAGCAGACTTGAAAGTCGGCGTCCTCTCGGTGAACAGGCGGTTGATGTAATACTCGCCTCCTAACCCAGAGACGAATAAAGAAGTAGACAGAGTCACTCCAATCGTGGGTACAAAAAGTGACTCTCGGTTTGAGGAGAGTCGTCGTGAGAGCCGATAAGCACTAAAACACCTGAACGTGCCGTAGATAACGTGTACGCAAGGTACGCTCTTAAACATATGGTTGTTCACATATTTAAATGAAGATATTACGTCTAGTTTTAAGTTGTCATTACGGGAGTGTCCGTCTTCTAGACGGCACTTGCAAGCGCAGAAGGAAGATCAGCTGTTGGAAGGAGCGTACAAGTCTGGTTGACCAGACCGGCATATACGTCCGAAGAGCAACGGAAAAGGACCATCTTAATTTAAAATCTGCAAAAAAAAAAAAAAAAAAAGGCGTGGAAGTTTTTTTTTTATCTATTTACTTTGTTAAAGTTGGTGGGCACAGTGAACTCCATTCGTAAAGCAATTTTAATTTGCTTCTTTGTTGTGCATGCCTATTCGTGAAAAAAAAAGCAACGTGAAGCTCGGCTCGAATGGCGTCGCAACAGTGCTGAGAAGCTGCACGCTGTTTTCATTTTACTGCCTGCATTGTTGGGAATAGGGCTTCATAGCAGTACGTTGATCAGAATACCGAACATCGACGGAAGTTTCTGCCTCGCCAGCTCATGGTGACACACGGCTGCAAAAACGCAAAATGTCTCTAATTCTCTATCTCTTTCCTTCGGATCTTGCCAAGCTTGTACGTTTATCAAGAAGCCGAGAGCCTCACCCCCTGATCTATGGCGCACGAAGCTCTGCATTTAGCCATAGGGCGCGATTGCGTTTTCTCTCTCTCCCCTTCACTGGGACCTCGCAGGCAGACGATCTTTCGGGTTGTACGGTGTACGTTTAAACTGAACTTTTTGAAGACTCACTTCCAATCCATGCTTTCTTCTTCATTAAGACGATCTGAGCGTCCTTGTTTTTCCGATTGTCTTGGCTCGCTAAATGTTTTCTTGCTTTGTGCGGTGGCGTCGTTTGCAGCTAGGTCTTCTTCCACTAGCATGACGACAATATTGTTCCAGGTGCGTCTTGTGATCTGGGACACTGGCGACTCGGACCTGCTGTTGGACCCGAGCCGGTCGTCGTGCTACGCCGAGGCCGATGTGGTGCTGCTCTGCTTTTCCGTCCGGGACATCTTCTCGCCCAGCGAGGTGCCCTCGCGCTGGGCCAAGGAGATTCGCCACTTCAACCCGCTCGTGCCTGTGCTGCTGGTCGCCACGCAGATAGTATGACGGCCATTTCCGATACCCTACAACATATATTTATGTATTTATTTATTTTACCCCCAGGGCCAGAGCCATTAGAGGGGAGTGGTAAAAAAAAAAAAAAAAAAAAAAAGCTTTCAGCCTTTTTGCTCTGGTGAAGAAGGGAGACCAGCGGAGCTGTACAATGGAAAGCAATGGCCGGCCTCAAGTCGGCAAGCCAGAGTGAGAAGGCTGCCGCCATCTATGAGCGACGGCGACAACCAGATACGTGGCTTGCCGCCGTCGCTCATAGATGACGGTAGGTGTCCAGAGTTCGGTGTCTTCATTTCTTTGCGGGGGAGACGATCCTGTGGAAACTAGCCCTTCAGAGCTCCGCTATAATAACAATGGAAAATACAAAAAAGTTAAAGCGAATTTCACTACATTTGTAGCGAAGTTCGCTTAAAGAAACACTGTACTCTCAAAACTGTTTATTTATTTTTTTTTTCTTAAGCGCTTGGATAAGATTCGTATGTCATTAAATGCTCATTCCTCGGAAGAAAAAAGAATAGAGCGATATTTACGTCGCGAAACATATTTTGAATTGGGAGCTATTCTGATATTTGAGCTCGTCAATTCGAAATAGAAGCATGTTTTAGAGTCACTACTAGAGACACTAAAGATATTTTGAAGGGCCTGGATTGCAGACGTTTAGGGTGGGGCGATAATAAACCCTGGAGAAGGGGAACAAGGGTGCTTTGACATGACCTCGATCTGACATTTTGTCGTTATATGCTAGCGCGATGAAACTTGTAAGCTTTTGTGCACTATACCGATTTGAGGGTGTGATATGAATCTTCGGAATGCTCGCCTTATAAACGCGCCAGACAGCACATAACAACAAAATGGGGGACGAAATGCCGTCGGTGAAAATAGCCTATAGCACGACCTAACCCCATCCCTCTTTGAAAAAAGAAGAAAAGAAATTGGAATATTGACAAAGCCAGACACATTTTGAATGACGAGAGATTTCAGAACGTGCCTTTATTTTCACGCGTCATCTCGAAACGAAAGGGATAAATAGAAGACGTCGCAATATACTCAAAATGAATTTCGAGACCTATAAATATTCCGCAAAAAAATATTTCTTTGCAATGTGAATTTTTTTTTTTTTACATACCCAGATTTATGGAAAAAAAATCTTTTGTGTGTGTGTGTGTGTCTTTTTTAGACTGGTCGACACGTTTGTGTTTGAGTGGAACCGTGTTTCAATCGCTTGGGACTATACTTACAAATTGAAAACACGCTGGCACGCTGGCGCCGTCCATCGGGTGGTCCTGGAACACATAGGATTGCGTATAACTATAGACTGAAGGTTTTTCGGTGTATGTCAGATTCAATCTTAGCACTATATATCTTTAAAAGATGGTCGCTTATAACATTGCCAAAATTAGTTCAAACACACACTAAAGAAATGATACAAAAAAAAAAGATGAGGAAATATACGTACATCGAAGGGGAGGTGTTCCTGTTTTCCCCAGTCGATGGCGGCAGTCTGTGCTATTGTCTAAAGTTTTGTCGCTAGCAGTCAGGAGCGATTGCAACGCATTCGTTTCTATTCATACACAAATGTGGAAACCAGCCAGAGCAGCATATTGATTGTAGCGATGATTTTAGGATTTTCACAATTTCTGAAAACTAGTGTAAGGTCGGTATACCGATTATTATATTGAGAGTTGATGGCAAACGAGGACCGTCATCAGAATTTTGCTGACCGTAGCAGTATTGTCACTGCTGCGCCGTCTGCGCCAAAATGCTTACCCTGGAATATCTTGCTGCGTTTTACCAAAACGTGTGGAACTGGCGCCTTCGTTGCGCTGAAGGGATGCTACTTCTCCCCAGCAGTGCAACTGGGCCCAGCTAGACTACCGGATCGATCGCTGTAATATACGGTTGTGCCAACTTTCAAAACGTTCGATTATCCCTTCAAAAAGCCTACTATTTTATTCGATCTCTCTAACGAATAAAGTACTCGTAAGGCACGCAATTGTTTATTATTCTTTATCCATAGGCCTTTCGGGCGGGTTATTCAGCTCCCTTGAGTGCGCTTCTTTGCCACGCTCCTGTGCACTGCGGAGATGTAACCCCCGCGGAGTGGACATCGGAATTTGCGCAAACGTTCTGCGCCGTGACACTGCACTACTTCTTCACGCATTTACGTCACGCCTCAGTTTCACAGCGCGGACGTTCTTTTGTGAAACTTGTTTTCAGCTTCAGTGTGTTAATGTACAAACCATTCCCTTAATAGTGTTCTGCGCGCTGTCCCGGGCATGCGCATGCAGCAGCTCTCAACTACGAAAAAGTCGGCTCCCTGCATATGCGTTACAGGCCAGTGACTCGGTATTCACTGGCTCGAGCCACTGGCTGTTACTGCCGGGTCACAGCCAGTGACTCGGCATTTTTCGCTTGGGCGACAAGCACTGGGATAGTATCCCCCGAGAAACTGAGGGAGATGAGGAGACGAGGTGGGATTTAAGAACGCCGAGGTCTGATTGGAATGATTAGTGGGTAGACCTAAAGCTAGCTGTTGTCTCCACTGCACTCGTCGAACGCTTTAGAACGCCGAAGGCCGGCGTCCGGCGTTTGGCTTTCGCATTCGAACGCGTTCGATGAGTGCAGTGAAACCAATAGGCAGATAGCTTTAGGCCTACCCACTAATCTATCCGATCAGAGCTCGGCGTTCTTAAATTCCCTCTTGTCCCCTCCTCCCCCTCAGTTTCTCAGGGCATATTGACCTATTGAAACACTTAATTAAAGGGAGATCCTTGACTCTCAACCACATCCTAATACCAACGTTTGCAGGACCTTCGTGAGGACCCCAACATCGTCCGAGAGCTGGCCCAGATCAAGTGCCGACCCATCAGCGTGGCCGAGGGCTTCCAGTTGGCCCAGGCCGTCAGGGCCGCCCACTACGTCGAGTGCTCCGCCATGAACCTGGACAGCGTCCGGAAGGTCTTCGAGAGCGTTCTGCAGACCTGCCATAAGGTGAGACTCCCGTGGACCTGTGTCTGTCGACACGGGCCAGTACGAAACCGCGGCCACTCTGTCTGTGTACCCTACTTGTTTGGCTGTCGTTTTTCTAGGCCCTCTTGCTATTATTGATGCGAAACCGCTCTTCAAGAATACCGTATACCTCCGTTTCACCTTAAGGAGCACGAATGCAGACTCGTACCAATCAGGTTATTCGGTAATCGATTACTTTTTGGAGTAATGTTTGTTATCATTGGATGGCATCTATTAGGAAGTAATCCCAAGAGTAATCTCGTTACCTTCGGAAGTGCTAAAATTACCTCCAACCATTACTATTTTCCCCTCCCCTTTCTAATGGCGCCCTTCTGTTCGTACAAGATTCCAATCAAAGAATTCTCGAAGCAAGTATACACCTTTGCAAGTGGGATCCTGACTTAACCTCGAATCGCTCGCCGACGTTAGGCGGACCTACTCTCCAACCAGGACGCTCGCTGCTTGTCGTACAATGTTGCCAAGCGTCTCTTGCTGAAGGACACACAACTGAGCGCAAAAAGAAATTTAAAACAAATATATGTATGTTAATACATAAACACGCACAAAGCAGGTGTTGTCTTCGACCGCGAAAGAGCAGAAACAATTAAATAAAATACCTATACGTGTAACAGATCGAAAAATTTGAAAAATATCTGAAGTCTCAAAGCGCTCATCAGAATGCGCCAGAAGCCGCATGGCAATTGCATCAACTATGGCTGCGCTCGCTGCAGCTCCGGCTTTTATGACGTGCTGGAACAGAGGCTGGGATCGTTAAAGAGTCAGCTCCTAGAATATTTGATGGTGCGATACTGTGTGGATACCTCCTCCTGCGTTCCGAAACAGTAAGCCTGTCGCTCACGCTGGCCGTCGGCGATACACCAGACGCCGCCATCTTGTCATCGCGCACCCCAATGGCGTGCCCATGTCGCACCCCAGCATGGGGGAAATGCTACGCAGCGCCAGCATCGCTCAAGATGGCAGCGCACAGGAGCCTCTCTTGCAAACATATATACCGACGGGATGATGGTCTATCAAAATTGCTGGATTACGAAGATAACCAGTTTACAATTCGGCGATTCTAATCCAATAATGTACAGTGCGAAAGACCCGTTTTCAAACCGGTAAATAACTGTACTGTGTCGTTTTGAAAATCTGATGTAATCGAAAAAGTAACGGTTACTTTTTCAAGTAACGGACCATTGCTGTTTTTGTCTCGGGTAATAAAGTCTAATCTAATTTCCCACTTTTTTAACCAAGAGCAATTGCACTTGTAATCGATTACCTTGTTCGATTAACGTGTACAAGACTGCACGCTTGTCACCGTTTTATCGTAAAAACGAAATAAAAAATCTTATCTGTTTTGTTTACGCGTTTACGTTTACTGTGGGGACACGAGAATCACGTTACCGGACACGGCGAGCGAACGACGTCACGACATTGCTTCAGTCCACCAATCATACTATGGCGGCGAGTCAGCAGTCGGAAATGATGTCACTCGACTTGCCAATCTGAACGTGCTTGTATACAACACAGCTTGACAAATGCCTACTGTATTAGCTCGGAAAGAAGCTTTACTACTCATAAAATCTTTGAAGACTTGTCACAGTGAACGATCTAAAAAAAAGAAAAAAAAACAAATCATTGCATAGTCCGCACCTGTAGAGTGTTCGCATCGGGTAAATTTTCAAATTTTAAACATGTATAGTCAAATACGGTAGGTGATTTTTTTAAACTTTCGATGGGTAAATAGGGCCCCTCTTTTCCCCATTGGTGGCCCCATTTTCCCCATTGGTGGCCTCATTTCTTTTCGTGGCACAAACTACCGGATACGGGCCGTATCGGTAGCTCGTGCCTTTCGGCCCCGTGTATCCCTGGCCGACGTCGGCCACCGTTTTCCCATTGAAAATGTTCGAGAATCGCGTATAACTTCTAAATAAGATAACTCTTCTGCAACTTTAGTATCTGGTTCGGGCCTCTAGCGGTATACATTTGGGTGTAGAATGTGCGCTCGACAACGCATAAAGGCCCGTTCACACTCTTGCAACCGAGTACGACCGAGAGGGACGGCATCTCTTAAAACTTCTTACAATTTCTTAAAACGAGAGAACACACTGGCACGCTGGCGTCATCTATGCGGTGGCCCTGGAACTGCATTTCACAAAAGCGAAGGTTTTGCGGGATTTCCGAGGTCAAATGTGCGTAATACCTGTAAGAAAGGCTCGTTTATAACCTTACGAAAGTTTTGCGAGCCAAGAAAGAAAGGATGATGCGTGAAAGAAATACAAAATATGCCGGACCGCCAAGTTTACACTGCTGCCCAATAGATGGCGCCAGTGTGTCCTCTCGTTCTAAGAGGTTTTAAGGAAACCAGTTTTAACAGGTCGCAAGAGTGTGAACGGGCGTTAATTTATTTCTGCGATTTAAAAAAAACCAAACAAACAAACAAAAAAACAAAAAAAAAACACTGTAATGTTGTTTATTTTGATGGTCGTCGCGGAGGCGTAGTGGTCCATGACGAGCAGATTCTGAGGACGCGCACAAGCTCCCGCGCTTCTCTTTCAAGCCTTTGAAAGCAATCGCAAAAACGACTGCAAAAAGAAAAAAAAAGTTTTCTTAGAAAGTTACAAGTCGTGAAGAGGGCCAAACATGTGGGTATTCGTTAGGTGTAACTAGGACTAGTTTTTTTATGTGCAGTAATACTAAATCCCTGTATGATCTATAAGGATGTCTGTAACAAAAAGTGGTCGCACTAAAAAGTTTGGCTTTGAGAGAACTATCTTCTACGAAACAGAAAGGGGAAAAGCACAGCGACAGAGCGTATTCGTTGAAGTGTCCTCTGCGGACTACCACATCAGCTTCGTCCTACAAACTTCCAAGAATGGACGAATCCCGAAGGCGAACAAGCGGACAGAGAGGCAGTGCTTCAGTCTTTCCTGAAATTCAATCGGGAGGCAGGCATTGGCCACCTATTTTAACATAGTTTCATTGGACATCATCCCCATCGCTCATCTCCTCCCACAAATGATCTGAGATCAAGGTGGTGAGGGCATCAATAAAAACAAAACGTGAACAACAACAACAACCAAGAATCTTTCAAGACTGGCTTGGGCTAGTTGGTTAACTATTTTACAACTGAAGGTGTAAGCAGCACTTTAGTTCTGGCTATCAGACAGGGATGAACAAACAGGGACGAGACGAAGTCACAACTATACAAGGACGTGGTACCCGTCCCCATCGTACGTTTGCCTTAGTTTGTTGGTGTCCTATTTGCGCCGTTTAGTTTCATACCCGAAGTCATCACTTGGTGGCGAAATGTAAGAGACTGTGGAAAGGAAGCGAACAAACGCGCAAAGCTATACACGTAGGCATGTATACCTTTTCTATGGCTTTGCGGTCCGAGTAAGCGTCTCGATACTTTGCTTGACAGTATAGTTCATCCAGCTTCGTACTACAATTGAGACCGCTGTTATTTCCGAAAGGATAAGGAGGTCAAGGAGGTCTTTCGGCCGCCCCGCCCTCAATCTTTGAGCGTGCACGCGCGGTCAAATCCCGGCGTTAGGCCACGAGCGCGGGCTTGAGGGTCGGACATCCGAAAGAGACTCTCTGTCGCTCTCATCCTTTCGGTGACTGTAGTCCTCTTCGCAGATGATTTAAACGACGGTCTCTGTCTTCTTCCCTGCAGACGACAACAGACCAGAGGAGAAGGAGCAAGTGGAAATGTTGTTGGTGATCTCTCACGGAGCCGCGACGATCTAGTCACTTCGCCGACGCTTTTGAGAGCGTCATGGCCCCTTCTTAGGAGAACCCAAGATCTCCACTAATATTTATAGCGTTGCCATCTATTTTTTATATCGTTTATTTTTCTACTTCGTCGTATTTGTATAGCGTGTGAGCACAGGTCGCTGCATATGGATCGCCAGTTTACGTTGTTACATTCCGTTTATTATATGACGTGATTCCACCTGCATTATACTTGCTTACGAATCGAAACTCGTCTCACGATGACACAGCATTGGTTAGGTGACCTACGTTCAGGACGACGTCGTGCCGCGTGATGTACACTGATTCAGAATTACACATATCGAACAGTTGCGGCCCTGCGAGATCATCGAGGAGTCCGAGGTGAAAGTATGCGGAGAACAAGTTCGTCTGCTTCTTTTTGCAGGGGTTCTGGTGACGTCAGAACGTGCAGCTCTGATTGGTTCTGATTGGAAGGATCGTGGGTAGACCTCAGGGCAGCTTGCTTTGAGGTCTACCCTCTATCCATCGATTAGAACCAATCAGAGCTGGCCGTTCTGACGACATCACAACCCCCGCAAAAGAAGCAGACGAATTTGTGCTCCGCATAGTCACTGACAAGTTAAGAAACACAGGGCGTGGTGACTCCAGACCATCTTACGAACGCGAGAGCGTTAAGGAGCTCGTGTCGCAGAAAAGCCGGCCTCGGTGGCGTGACGTGAAAATCCTGTTTGGTCGATCTTTTGCAGGGGCTGTGGTGACGTCAGAACGCCGATCTCTGATTGGTTCTGACTGGAAGGATAGTGGGTAGACTTCAAGGCAGCTTGCTTTGAGGTCTACCCACTATTCATGCGAATCAGATCTCGGCGTTCCGACGTCCTCGAGCCCTCTCGTCTCCTTTTCTCTCTCACTTTCTTGGCGCATAGTCCCCGACAGCGTGACTATTGTCACTACATTAGCAATAAGTGCAAGGTCCGGTGGTATAGATCAACGCCCGGCCGCTGACGTCGCACGCGCTGTGGTGACGCAGCTGTCGGTGCGGCGAACGCGCAAACGCTCGACCTCCCGCGCGTGTGTGGTATCCGCGCACCCGTAATGCCCATCTGTTGTGGGCAAACGCGGACTTGTTTACAGGCGGGATATGGGTCTATATCACGGGGTAAGATGGTAAGGACACACAGCACGGCGAAGGCCTCGACGCGATCGACCAGATAAAGTCCTCTTGGCGCGCATAATGAGTAGCCTCGGCCGAAAGCGTCTCCCTCGTCCAGACGGCGCAACTGAGGGAGAAAAAAGAAACAAACAAAACCATAAAAAAAAATGCCTCGTTCCGATTGCACCCGGGCGCGGGCGCTTTCCGCTGTTAGCGACTGCTCTGGCATTTCACGGACGCTGGCTTGAACACCGCGCCAGAGGCCTCTCTCCGCTTCAACTCGTTCATAACTGTTTTTGCCGCCGTTGAGGCACGGAACTAGGGTCAATAACGAAGCGATGTAAGCTGCATGCGCAGCGTAAGTGTCAAGTTCTACATGGCGTGGCGCATACAGAAAACGACTTCAAAAACAAGCAGGTCTCCCATAGAGAAGCATGGGAAACTGCGCTCGCGACAGGCTTCCATTAGCCGCATATCGAGGAGCCATCTGGTGGCGCCGCATGCAACCAAGGCGAGGAGAGGACCTTATCTGGCAGCTGCGACGCGCGTGGTGTCCACATCTATGCGGAGCTCAAGTTTGTCTGCTCCTTGCACAGGGTTTGTGATGGGGTCAGAACGCCGAGCTCTTATTGGCTGATCGAAAAAATAGTGGGTAGACCTCAAAGCATCTAGCATTAAGGTCTACCCACTATCCTTTCAATCAAAACCAATCTGAGCTCGGCGTTGTTCTGACGACACCAACTACTCCGCAAGAAGCAGACGACTTGCTTTTCGGGTAGGTCTATATGCTCGTTTTTATGTGGGCGGTAGGCATTACAGTTTTGTGATAGTATGTTCGTGCGACTTGTTGAAATAATTGAGAACGAACCATTTTTTTTACAATCCCGCCATGGTACTTACTTGACTCATGAAAAAAAAAAGTGTTGACACGGGTTTACGCGCCTTACGAACAAATCAGCCTTGCGTGCATCGGAGGATAAAACGAAATGTTTGTAAAAGAGTAAAGCATCGGGGTACATTGCGATGCATCACTCTGGCGCCAAAAAAACTTCAAAGTCAATAAAACATGAATTTTGTTGCTGTCGTGTTTTTATTCGCGAGTTTCTACACATGAACTTCATTACGGGTGTCTTCTTTCCAGAAACTATGCATCGTAGAGCGACTAACCATAAACTGACGATTACGCTAACATTTCTGCCTTTCCTCTATGAACATATCTTCGTTGCCCAAGTCACCACCCGATTAAAAGGGGTCCGTTGAATCCAGGCATTCATTCATTCAGTGTGCAAATATGCTTTGTTTAGCGAATATCGGGACACGCGCACGCGCACTGAGTTGGCGTACATAGGCAAAGCCGAAGCCAGTCTCCCCCTCTCTCCCCCCCTCCCCCTTCTCCCCTTTCGAAGTATTGCTAGATGGCAATTGACGGACATATCGCTCCACCTTTTTATCTACCAGCATTGGTGTGGGCATATTTGCAACCTAAACGTCGTGCATGTAATTCCCTTTCCTGTGTCCCCACTTGGACTGTCAGGCCGCGCCAACGTTTACTGCACTCTTTGAACGGTCGATAATTCCCAACGCCACCTAGATAATAAGACCGTAGTGCTGAATTTTCGGCGTCATGTCATGGACGAACATTCAGCATTGCGGCTTTGTTATCTGGGTGCTGATGCATAGCTCCCGGCTTCTCTCTTTCACTATTTTTCCGTTAGGTGGTGTCGCCTCTTCCGGAACCGTGAGCGGATGGCGAAATTTACCGCGAGTTTTATCTCCGACACTTGTCAGCAGTAAACCTAGTACAGAAAATATTCATTGCGTTATACAGAATAGGTTATGACCATAAGACGCAAATTCTTAGAGAGCAGTGGAAGTAGATAAGAGGCACAAAATAGATCAGTCGAGTCTGGTCGAAAAAGACCTGCCAATTTTACTGAAGAACAATATTGTCCTCCATAGCTTGTAAAGCGGTGCGTTAAAACAAAAACAACACTTAGTTTGTCAGGAACAATAAAAAATTTAACCCTACATGAGCTCTGAAGAAGCCAGACAATTGTGCATGGTAAACCTAAAATAAAATGCAATGCTGAAAAAAAGCACAACATAGTATTCTAAAATATGAAGATCAGTAGAGAGCCAAACGGTGGAATAACTGCATGCTTAAAGTCCACACACGAGATTTGAACACACCATAGTGCTAACACATCAACTGATCTAATATCTAAATTTTGTTGAAGCACACAGTGAATAAACTAATAGTTTATTCACTAATAGTCACATTCAACCAAACAAAATATGTGCTTTGTTATTTCAGCAAAACGATTACTGGAACACATTAATGTTGAAAGTTGAAGAATTTCTGAGAGTCCAAAGAAGGTACAAGTTTCTGACACCGGCACAATGAAAAACAGCCTACGCATATAACAAGGCTATAATGTTCCAATGGCTCTAGGCATGTGCTTCCGCTTGTCTAATTATAGTCATGTACATGGTAATCAAGAACAATCTCGGAATAAAAAGTGAACAAATTAATAGCTTCCTTTTTGGGGGGATAGGGGGGTCATTTATAGTTTCCAGATTTAAGATGCCATCAGAATGTTGAAATCATGGGTCTAAACAAATTGCCCGTTCTGAAAATTAATAATTTCCACAATTCTGCGTCATTCACAGCGTCAGCTTGCAAATGTTAAAAAAAAAAAGTTGTGCCCGCAGTGGCAGGAAATACTCGGCGCCACTGAATTGCCATATCTCAGTGGTAACCATGCATGCAAGGAGACAATTCCAATGACAAGGATTATACTTCAAATAAACTCACTGGAACCTACAGGACAGCGTCGCTTGCAGGAAACAATTCCATGCTTGTAGGGAACATGGTAAACCAAAGGTAAAAAAAATGCTTACGGATGCGCCCTTATTACAAACTGTACAGAGGCCGCTATCAACACTGGGCGCGCGCAACCGCAGTTTAGGCGTCAACCAACGGTAGTGGCATCGATCATCTTGCAAACCTATAACCGGAAGTAGCTATTAAGATTTCTCAGAAGCTGCTCAGACGAAAAGCCTCAAAGAAAAACTATTTGCAGATGAACGTTTATGTAAACGTACTGCAAGCAATGCTTCAAACCAAGGTTGGTCAGGTGCTACTCCGTGGCACAGAGATCGAGCCACCTTTTAAGGCAGCCCATGGTACGTCGCCAGCAACAATTCAATTCACCGTTCGCACTGCATGCAGTCTCCTTTGAAACACTCGTAAGCACGAAGAACGTAGTGTACGCTTCCCTACGACGAGGTTTCGGGGTTTCGCCCTTAAGGGCCGTACCACAGTATGGCGACTATATACGACTTGGTAGATCACGTGTACGCACAGCACCAGCTTGACCAGAAGTTTCGACTCCGCGGCTGAAAAGAGACCGGGCATAAATCGAGATTACACAAAAATTGAGTGATACAGAAAGAAGGTCGCAACCGTCACTCCAGGCTGTTTTTTTTTTTTTTTCTTCTAAAGCAGCAGATTAATTACTCGTCCATCATTTAAAAGACACGGAGTTTGCTGCAGACATGATGACATGATTATCTGACAACACGGCTCAAAAAGCATCTCTGAAGCATGTTTCCCTCATGCACATGTATGCTTCTAACATGTCTGCACACAAGACTGTAAGATTAGGAAGAGACACGTCTCAGACAGTGTATGTGGACTGTCTTTTGTAAGAGGTATTAACAATGGGACCGGTGCTTTAGTGCAACCACAAAAACCTTATTTTGTGTGATATTGCAGTTCGTGTGTAATGACACAAATATTTGTATCGAATCGTTTTTATATATCCATACATTCTTTTTATCTTGTGCTATCTCTATAGTTAATTTAGCATGTTAGAGTCAAAGTTAAATGTTCTGTTGTTTTTTGTTTTTTTAGGGCTTTCACTGACTTGTGTAATCATACATCTACTTCGAAATGTCTAGTTTTGTAAACTGCTGACAAATGATTCAGAATCCTTCTGCGTTGTTCATGCTGCTATACTTCGCACTGTATAGAACGGGGGTCTCGTCAGACAGAAAGGCCTTGTTATTACCCCCCTACCTGGCTATGCCAAAGAAAAGTAAAAAAAAAAAGTTATTTGTACGTGCATGGTTTGCACGTGTTGTCATCGTACTGTGCTGGTGGTCATTTCTACTTGTTCTTGCCAAGGAAATCAAATTCAGTGATGCGAATACTCAGGTGCTGCAGGTAAAGGCCAACCGAATGGTCACTGATGTAACGTAATATATATATATATATATTTTTTTTTTAGCAATTTTGAGGTTGTAGTTTTTTAGGTGTTGCGTGAGATCAGTGTAAGGTTCATAACTATATTACTTCGTGCTTTCGGCGTTCATTGTTCTTAGAATTTTTCTTTTATTAAGGGGGGGGGGGGGAGGTTTGGGGTTTTGTTTTTCTCGCAGATTCGGTGTTTTTCGGTGGCGATTTTTGGTGCCCCAAGAAGAAACATGCCTTTATCGGAGCTTATATGTTCGGACAGAATCGTAGGGTTTAGCAATCTCCGGGAAACATGCGCGGGAAACAAATATTTAGAGATCGTCATGGTACTGAAAAGAAGACGAAACAAGTATAAGGGGTATGCTTCCCGAAGAAGGAAGCAACCTTACTCAGTGCAACATGCGTTCGGGTCGACATTGAAAAAAAAGCATACAGTTCATAAATCTCTCCCCGCGAAGGTTAGGTTTATTCTTATTAAAAGACATCCCCAATTAGTTTATTTTTGTTCTACTTCATCGTTATCGATTAAATTGAGCGACTCAGGAGTAATTTTAGGGGTTTAACGGTATATACAGCGTGTACCCCAAAAATATTTACGGTGTTTGTTTGTTTTTCATCGCAAAAAAAAAAAAAATTAAACGTCGCCGAACGCTCGTTTTCCGCCCAAATCTAGCACTAGCGGTCCGAATACTATGCCAAAGTTTCAGAACTAAGCGTTATCGCGATCAAAAAGTTAGAACTGAATTTCTGAAAATTCCAACGGCAAACTGGTGCTCGTTTTCGGTAACTGGTGCCATTGCAGCTCCATGTATTCGAGAGGTCCGTCGGCAGCAATTCTCCGATTGAAAGTTTTTAGAAAATAACTAGTTACGCTTGAATAACATAACGGTCAGTTCTAAAACTTTAGCACCTGTTTCGACCCGTTAGCGCTACGTTTTGGTTTGGGCGGGGAATAAGCATTCCGCGACGACTAGCTTATTTATAAGTAAAAAAAAAAAAAAAAGCCTCGTGTAATTTTTTTTTTTCCGGAGGGGCGGGGAGACATAGCTCGTATATACCGGAAAAACGGAACCCTATCTCCTATCGGTGATTGTAGATCTTCGTGGTAAATGCATAGATTTTTTAGAATTCTTATTTGCAAAGTGCTTACGCTAATGGCCAGCCGTGCGGCCCTCTGGAAGACCTCTTGCACGCCCTGCTTGTCCAGGGCGGAGCACTCCATGTAGGCCTTGGCCTTGATCTTCTTGGCCATCGCAGCGCCCTCCTTGTAGGTCACCGGAGAGAGCCGCCTCTCACGGAGCTCCTCCACCGTGTCCGGACAGTTCCGCAGGTCCTGCGTGCCGTGCAATCACGCGGTAATTAGAAAGCCTAAAAGCTACACCAAGCGGTATATACGTCCATAACTATTTGAAGGGGGACAGAGGTCCGAGGGTAAGGTTAGCTGGATGGTGAAATCAGCCGTTTGTACGGAGAGAGTTCGGCCAATGGGCGGAACTTGTCGCCCACTATTTTTTTTTTTTTCGATCATCCAATAAGAGCTTGTCGTTTTGACGTCATCACAACCTCTGGGCAAGAAGCATACGAACTTTTCCTCCGCATAAAAAAGAAAGCCTCCTGACTGCCACATGAGGTTTGATCTTTGGATGTCGGTTCCAGTGAGAAGACGCACATTTACGTGCGATGAGTGGCGGCGCACGCACGTCGCGTGTTATCGGGCACGAGGAACGGGATCGCTGGCGCGGAGATGCACTAAGATAAAAAACCCAAACCTAAAAGCGCGTCCAAATCGAGCTTTGTTTTCTTTCCGGAACGCCGTAATGTGTGCCGCGTGCCTTATATCATTGTAAAACGGTGAATTTAGTAGTTTTCAAAGATCCGCATCAAGTTTGTATTTAAAACCACACATTTAAAATGATTACAGTAATTAAGATTTAATCACGGGAAAGTAAACAATGGGCAAATTATACTCAACGATAATAATTTTCCTTAATGAAACGTTTGGCGAATACCACTACGGCATCAACTTTTTCCCGTGCGATGCGCGTTTTTCGCAGGAACGGTTCGGCTCCCGTTTCGAGAACAAAAGTAAATCACAAAACTGGCGCCAACACAAAGCTATACGTTTCAAGCTTTCAACGTGTTCGCTAGTCCTAAGATGACATCGAGGCTCACCTTCTTGTTGCCGACCACCAGACAGGGGACCTTGAAACAGAAATGCCGTACTTCGGGGTTCCAGCGGGTCTCCACGTTGTCGAGACTGTCGGGCGCGTCGATGCTGAACACCACGACGACCACGGCAGCGTCTGTGTAGCTGCGCGTTCGCAGCCGGTCGTAGGTCTCCTGACCAGCCGTGTCGCACAGGCTCAGACGAACCTGCGAGGGGTCCCGACAACCGCGATGTATATAGACCAACTAGCTGTTGGCCCTACGTGCACGTGGGCAGCGCGTTCGCAGCCGGTCGTAGGTCTCCTGACCAGCCGTGTCGCACAGGCTCAGACGAACCTGCGAGGGGTCCCGACAACCGCGATGTATATAGACCAACTAGCTGTTGGCCCTACGTGCACGTGGGCAAACGCGCTAATTTATGAAGATTAAGTTGGTGTAGAATAGCTTGAGGTTCGAAACTAGAGGCAACGAAAAGCTTAAAAAAGATCGAGTCATGCGTCTACTTGTTAAACTGCTTTGTGGACATGAGTGTAGACAAAAAGAAGCCGGTTTGCCATCTTAGATTTCCGCTGCAAACGGATGATTTGGCGCATGCGCGACTGCTAACGAGTGCGTATAACGTACTACATTATGCAGCAATGATAATACGAAGCACTAATTTGAACTAAAGCTGCCTCGAGTCTCCACAGCCCGCGGTCTTGATGCTTTTAAACCGCAGTGCGTGTAGTGTATTGGGTCATCCTTATAGCCTCACTTGTAGCACCATCTCCGGGACATCAAATCGACGTTACAAGGACGACATGTCATGGCGCATCGTATAGGGGAAAGGTTCATCTCGTCTCTCATCTATAGTTTCGGGTGCATTGTTCCTTTGAATACAGGAGAGGAATCGTGGCGCAACAGTGCATACCTTCTTATTTCCAACGTTCACGTTGGTGATCACCGTCTCAAGGAGAGTCGCCTGTGGATTCTCTGGAAACACTCCCGTCGCGAAGGCGGTCAGCATGGAAGTTTTGCCGCAGCCTCCGTCGCCCACGATGACAAGCTTCTTGTGGAAGTCGGAAGACACCTGAGACGGTGAAGGAAGGAGCGAAAACGTTTTGGCTCTCGTTGGGTTCTTTGTGGGGACGTCGGCAAGGTGACAATTACCTGGACAGACGAGTTCTCATCCTTTGGGCTGGTGACGGTTTTTGCTTGTGTAGCCATAGCGAGACAGCCACCAGGGCCAGGCTACACGCTCCACTTCGGTAATTCGCTAACACCGCAAAAAACAAAAACAAAAAAAGGTTAAGCAATCGCTTAGCTTGGACATTCCGTCAAATACACTGAAGCTGCATAGCGTCGGCTGCGTGTGCATTGAAGGTGGAACCAAGTATAGCACCTAAAGGCGTTATAAGAAATAGACGCCACGTGACATGACGTCACGGTCTCACGTGACCGAACATTACATGACGCCAGGTCACATGATATCAATTTCCCTGCTAAATTTTATCGCAAAATTATCATGGTGCCACGTAGCGTAAGGGCGTTTCGTGACGTCTCAATGTCAGGGTAATGTGGCGTCACAATTTCCCCGCTAAATTTAGCGGGAAACTGATGTCGCGTGATGTGACGGCACGACTTCCCCGTTCAACTTAGCGGCAAAACAGAGGTCATCATGCGACGTCGGGTTACGTGACCACGTCATTAAAGCTCAGGTCCAGGTGGCGTCCATTTCCCCGCCAGATTTAGTGCGGGAAAACTGTGACGTGACGTGACATCGTGGAGGTGGGATACGCGACACGACGCATTGAAACTGTGACTTCCATTTTCCCGCAAAATGTAGCGCAGAACTTGATATCCCACGACAACATGTGACGTCGTGCGGTCAGACCAATGCGAGGAAGAAAGTCCCGTGGAGGGTTCTCACGCATAAGTATATATGTATTGCTTTGAAGTTGGTTTAGATAGACATTTCGGCTTCGTTCATTGCAGCAGCGATCGACTACAGTGTAGTGATCCTGTGCCTAGCGTAAGTAAAAACCGACGTAGAGAGAAGCTGAGTCGACCGCGCCGCACGCGACATGCCAATTAAGAGCAGATGTACACCCGTGAGCGATATGAAGGTGAACAGCCCTCTTCTTGTTTTTGACGTTTCTGCAAGTTTTGGAACAAGCTCTGTTCCAGAAGAGGGCTAGAACGTAAAGTTTAGACTCCCAAGCCACGTACCATATGAGACGTTGAGAGTTAATATAGCTTTAGGGAGCCGTAAAACAGGCAAGAAACCAGGTAAGGTTTCACCTTCATATTGCCGGCGGGCGTACGCGGGTCGTGAGCGGGCGGTGGCAAGCGACGAAGCCGCTGCAACTGCTCATTGAACTGCACACGCGGCACGAGGTTACGACTGCAATTCCCGCGGCCGCTCGAGTCGAGACAAACTCGATTAACGTTGAAACACCCGCCGGCGTTTGGGGTGACAGTAAAAGGAACTCATCCGTGTCGTCCCGACCTGGCTCGACGAACACTATACTTCGTTTCAGCTTCGGTCCGAGCGCGGCCGTTGCTATGAGCCGAAGGGCCAATCGAACAGCGAAAGAGGCACAATGTCATGGCGTGCTCTCTGCAGTTGATAGAACTAGGAGGTATTCGCCTTCTCTCTATGCGTGCTTCTCCGCCGGCTAGTCCTATCAAGCGCAGAGAGCACGCCATGACGTTGCGCTTTTTGCGCTGTTTGATTGGACCTTCGGTTCATAACATCGTGTGCGCTCGGACATGAGGTGAAACAAAGTAAAACTTTAGCTTTTATCATGAATAGAGAGTTTTAGTAGAAAGTTCCGGTACCCCCGATAACGATGCCCGATAAAATACGATGCAGACGCAAAGGCGGCGGAAACAGAGTATCGGCTTTCTTTATCGGGGTCATCGGAGCGATTTGCTAAAACTCTCTAATGTCACTGACCCTTTCATAAATATACGCAACGTTTGCAAAAAAAGAAAAAGATTTTAAGATGGAGGTTGGGGCGAGTCAGCGATTCATAAAAGCCGCGGTAATACATCGTACAAGAGGCAGTCAAACAGACACTCTCTGAGGCATGCTTCTTTCTTGTATATGACGTAACATTGGACGCAAAAAGAACTGCCTGCAGATGTGTTCGAAAAGTACAGTGTACTTTTCGAACACATCGCGGGAGCGGTGGCCGGAGAGGCTGCATGCGCCATCTACCGGTTCACTCTGGAAGCTTGTGCCGCTGTTGTTTTCTGGAGTTACACTCCCAGCTCCGAAACAATCACCGATGCGTGACTCGGCGATAAAAAAATCGCGTTGTGTTTGTTTTTGTTGTTGTTTAAAGAATTAGAGAAACTTTATTAGAGAAACTGCAAGATCACCGAGATATGGTAGCCCGGCATGGGAAATGCGTAGATGGGACTAAACAGACTGGAAAAAACAACAAAACAAACAAGTAAACATTTAAAGCGTGGGTGATAAAGAAAGAAACGTGGAGGTCGTGCGATAAATGTATCGGGGACTGGCGACAATCCCAAGAAGAGCCGGCTTATTCTCTGCCGCATCATTGATTTAATCGCTAGACAGCTCTGCTATCAGTTTCGGCCACCGCTCCCGCGTTATGTTTAAGAGTTGAGCACACTGTACATAAGTGTATGAAGTAAGCGTGCCTCAAACATGCTGGAGATGTGTCCGCACTTCCTGTCATCGTGTTTGCAACGAACACCCTGTCTTCGGTACGACTGATGATCAGTGCGACCTCTAAAAGAGCCCTTGTTTCTCCTCTTCTGTCCTCGTCTTTTGGCGCTGTTGCCGCTATTATATAACCGTGCTTTTTCTGGCCTAAAAAAAAGAAATAATGATAACAAACGAAGCATTGCCAAATGCTCAGTCTCTGCGCACGGGTGTTGCGCCAGCGGTTGGGACCAGATATGCGCAGAATTTCGGCGCTTTGCTGTTTTATCTGACCGAAAAAGTAATATATAAACGATTTTCGGAAAATTTTAACGAGAAAAATGGGATCGCGCCCGTTCCCGCGGTAGCGGATGTCATTAATCTCCATGTACTACAATCTGGTGCTCCGTTGTTTACCTGCCATTTTCTCATCGAAATTTTTTTCGAAATTCGCCTATAACCTATGTATAGGGCTCCGTGTTTTCGGAGTTAATATTTCGTGAAATTCGGAGGGTCTTTTTCGGAGTTTATTTTTTAGCGAAAACTCGGTGTTTATCGGAGTTTATTTTTCGTAAATCCCCAATTCTCCGAAATTCGGAGATTACTATCGCAGTGCAAGGCCAGGATTCTCGGACATTTGCTTTAGTTCTCCGGGGTGCCCCTAGATGGCGCGATGAGCAGAGTAAGTGGCGGAGAGTGGAAACGGCGGGCCGCTCCCCAGCTGCTCCGCTCTCCCTTTCGGGTGCCGTGGTCAACTCGGTGGCTCGTTACAACAGTGGCGTATCGTTACGCTGGTCGTCTGCTTGAGCACATTGCTACATCCATTTTACCCTCTTCGAGAGGAAGAGGCTCTGAAGCAATGAAACGCACATGTTCTTTCGCTTGTGTTTTTATTTATAATTTTTGTAATGAAGGCTCTTCCTGCTTGCTAAAGATGTGTGTCTCGTCAATGTGTATTGAACCTAAAATATTAAATAGGTAAGAAATATTACTAAAACGGGATAATAATTTTCTTTGCTCCTAAAGTGAGAGCTCTCCGGCATAGAGGAAAGGCACAAAGTGTGAGATCTTCCGCGGTTCCATGCCCTTTCCCCTTTCCTCTTTCTTATTGGAACTATGTAGGCGCTGTTTTGTAACGTAAAATTTAAGGCTGTTGTAATTGCAGCAGAGTGCACAACTGACTGCGATTACGGCGTCTCTGGAGATACAGTTTATGTTTGTTTTCACGTTGGTCAACAGTCACCACATCCCAGTGACGTACCTGGAGAAGAGATTTCTGAGCCCCTTTCCTTCCGTTTGACTACACCCCCCCCCCCCCACCCCCCCCCCCCCCCCCCCCCCCCAAGAAAAAATGCCTGGCTACGCTACTGCCAAACACTACATAATATTTTAGTCGCGGTTTCCACTACAGTGTGTTTTCACCCACAGTCGAAACTCTATTTTTTGGCCCAGCATCTGCATGCTTGAAAAGAATTTTTCGACTTTTATATGCGATTTTTTCCCCCACAAAGAAAATTTTCATGACCCGGCAACACTGCAACCCATCACGAAATATAAGCAGTAATATCGCATTCACAGTGGCGGTTGAGGCGCTTTTGCGAAGCGGTTGCGAATACCGTTCGAAAAGCGGCGTCGTTCACATACACCGAGCCGCTTTTGGCGGTTGCTCGGTAGTTATCCATTTCTTCGAGAGTTTACCAGACTTCCATCGGGCAACCTTGTTTTAGAATCCAAAATCCAGTTTAGTTTTCGATCCAAATCCAAAATATTTTCTCGGAAAGCCCCGCACACGCCGCACACGGCAGAGCTCGCATAGCAGCATTCTTTTTGCGCGCATCCGGACCTCGAAGATACCCGAACAACTATTTTTTTTTTTCGATGTGGACTCTTCTTTTCTGAATAGGCTGACCTCAATCTCTAAATTAAAAAGCCAGCTTTGTCCTCCCGCTTCCCCACGTCGCCCGCTTGCCATCTTCGGAGTGGTGTGCGTCTGTGTGCTTCGTGGCGAGTCATTAGTCAGAACCTTCTAATTATTTAGCGAGTTGGTTGTAGTTTGGAGCGGATATGTCTTCGTCGGTCTGATGCTGTTGCACCCGTGTGTTTGTGTTTGTGCTTCATGGCGTGTGGATTGTGTTTTGAGGCGGATATATCCTCGTCGGAGTGAGGTATCATGGGTTGGATATGGTGTTTGTTTGACATAAAGCTCAAATAAAACGTTTACGGATTACCTTCTCATCATCTGGTACATACTTTTTTTATTTCTTAAGTTGACCGACTGATTGAGACGTGAGTGAGACGCTAGAGTAGTAGACCCCACCAACGTAACCAAATTGGGGGCTACGTGATTATGCATTTCACATCAGCTTCACCCTTCGTATTGACAGCTTTCCGAGTTTTGCGCGAGCAACGAGGCGGTCATAGAAACCTGTCACCTCGGGCGATCGGAGCCGTATCTTCAGTTTGCGGGGAAATTCAAAACGCGGCGACAAGTGTTTTCTCTTTCTCTTTTTTTTTTTTTTTTGTTTTTTTTTTTTTTTTTTTTTGGGGGGGGGGGGGGATTGAAGTTTTGGGCTATCTGATCCGAGCAAAGCCCTTTTGAAGGACCGACCGTGTATTATTTTTACTTACTATCGCTGCGAACTCGTTACCTGCGTGAAAATTACATCGCATCGTTGATTTTGTTGCTTCATTGGAAGCTTCCCAAAAGGCGGAAGCCATGTTGCCTCAAAGGCGAACACGCCAGTCGAACGCCACATGAGCGCCGAGCTGCGATTGGCTAGTCATCTCGCTGCTGGCAAAGGCGGCTGAGAAAGTCGGTCCCGAAGCGGTTGGCCAAAAGCGGCTCAACCGCGCCGCTCCAGCCGCCTTTGCGGTCGAAAACGGGCCCGTCCGCTTTGCGGTTGGTGAACCGCTGCCAGTGTAAATGCGCCATAAGCGATCGATTTCTGCTGATTCAGACTTGATTCAAATTTAATTAAAAAAAGCTCAAGACGGTACATAACAATGTCTTGGGGTTATGGTGACTCTGGAGATCGGGATACAGGAACTTTTATTTACCTTCCCACATAGGCGTTCACGGGCTAAAATCTCTAAATATTAGCAACGTCGGTGCAATAAGCCTATCCTACATAAAGAACAAAAACATTGCTTTGGTGAATACCGTTACAACCGCAGCGAGAGCTATGAAATTTGTACGTCTATTATTGTTTACGAGCATACAGTCGAAAACTCGCAGTGTGCTCCAGGGAGTTACAGAAACGTTCACAAAGAAAAAAAAAAAGAAAAGAAAAACACACAAGTCGAACATCTTTCACAGTTACGACAGCTGATCCGGCAACAGTTGCAGGAACTTTTTCTTCTTCCAATGTAAAAATCGACAAATGAAATAACAGCAAGTCGGACTAAATAAGCTTACGACAATCTTATATTTCATGAAAGGCGATAGGTTGCCGTGCAGTTAAAGTGAGTTCACGTATATTGAAATATTCTCTTTTTAAATGAGTATTGTTTCTACTTAATTTTTGCTTCTCAGCTCTTTCTCGTGCTATTTACCTGTGCGACAATCCCGCTACTCTGCCAGAGGCGTGGGCTCCTTGCTCACGGGCGCACCTCGGCTACACAAACTTTCGCTCAGGAGGAACAACTTTAAAGATAAAGAGCTCGAGTCATTAGCAATTAGCATTGAAACAGATGTATGTTACGGAAATTGTCATGAAAGCGAAAAGCGTAAAATGAAGAAACAATTTTAGACACACTAAATTTGAATAATTATTGAATATTCACCGATTAATCAGCGAATAATTACCAAAATGCAGTCTGATCACCATGATCACCTAATGGTAAATTCTGCTCGTAGATTTTAAGCGATCCGAAAAAGATCCGCGCTCGTGCGTTTAGAGTAGTGTAAGCTAGCTCGCGTTTGCATGAACAGAAAAATAACGAACAAAGACCTTCAAAACCACTTCAAATCTACGAGCGGAATTCGACACGTGTATGGCATCCAAGTCATGCTAATGGCGGCCGGTCCTTCTTGTTCACCATCGAAACCGAAACAGATCGAGAAAGAACTTTATGATGAAAAACACGTGCTTGTCTGCCGTTGACGCAGGAAAGTGACGCTGCAGGGCCCAATTGATATATTGCATTCGGATTACCGCCCTTAGCCTGTCTAATGTTAAACTGATGCTTGAGCCACCAGATGGCACTGCGGAATTTTCGAAAGGGTCTGCAGTGCCACAGGGCAACGACAGTATGCTTGTTCTCTTGCTGCATTGAAAATGCGAGTACATTTACGGAGCGGTGGCATTTTAGTTTTTGGTTACGCCGTGTAAACAAAGCAAAGCTAAAGATAAGTGCCACTGGCCCTTTGAGTTGAATGACTATTTCTCCAGGAAACATTTTTGAGTTGTCGCACTTTGTTGTGCCCAGATGCACTCAGGCTCCCCCCGACCCTACGTTGTTCCTCGACCTTTCTGTGATGAACGATGGGCCCCCACACTCGAACGAGTCTGTAACCTCAGTCTCATTTTATGGGTTATGTTATGCAATTCTGTAAACGTTAACCCGAAAGGGATAAGGGGCGAGATTAAAGGCCGACCTACAAAAAGCTTTTCCTAAGGAAAATCGTCCTCGTTATCTCTACAGCGGGGGACTCCTTTTCGTTGCTGCATCTTGGGGTGGGATAAGCCGGGATAAGCTCATTATCCGGGGTTAAGGGGGGGGGGGGGGGGCAGGGCTAGACGGCGGCGATTTTGTGCCTTCGAGAAATCTTGCTACGTACCTCGAGTCGGCAGCCGAAATTTTTCCTCCGTAGACGCCTCGCCTGTTTGTTTCCCACTGCAGTGCAAGGTTTTCTACTGGACATTTTGGCTATCATTTTCAATGCATTCGAACGTGGAAGTAAATACATCGCATGAACGTTGGGCTGATTATTTGCAAACTAAAAATGTGGCACTATACTGTTGCAACCCAATCAATTTCATCATCGATCATTTTTTGGTATGATTCCATGGTGAAAGTATGTTCATCGTGATTCCACAGAAGTGCGTCGTTTCAGAGGCAGAAATAGGTCGTTGTGTTTATTTTCTGGAAATACTCGCTCCTTTGACGCTCGAGTGCGTAAGGACAATACACTCGAGGGAGTGCGTAATACTTTACAATTGTCGTTGGCGGCGATCAAATGTCTGAGGGAAGTGCACAACTTATTTGCACCATATTGGATCGCCTCTGAGCAGCTTTTGTTGGCTTTCGGATATCGTGGATATTGCTCACCATGAGCCTGGAATGGCTGGTCGTCCTTTTATTTCGCACAACACAAAGACGTTTTTCAAGCGTCATTAAAAACTGAAAAATACAACAATTGCAAAGAAAATGTAAAAAATGAACTTGCGAAAAAAAATTTTTTTTTATTGTTTTTTATTTTTTTTTTTCCGTTTCCGCGCCAATACACAGAGTAGTGACCGAGCAACGAATTTCCGCAAAAACATTGCTCCTTGGAGAGAGGACTCCAGGGTATGTGGTAGTGAACCTGTCATTGAGTTTGTGGAGCTAACAGGCGACCTTTGAATGTAGCCTTCCTCACAAACAATGCCCGGGATATTTCCATTTTCTTGCCACGCTATTGAAAGGCATGAAGCTGGGAAAATTCATGTGCACAAACGCGCTGCTTGTAAGCGTGAGTACCTGGTTTATAGCGCAGGTCAATTTAGATGTAAATAGTTCAAACAGTGTGCACAAACATTCGCGTCCTGGTGGAAGACATGGAAGCATGGCGAAAAGCAGTTTGCTGAAAATTCGTCTCCATTGCATTGTACTGGTGTGAAAAAGTATTACGTATTTTTGTTTTATTCCCGGGTGAAAATAATAACAGCGTTGAGAAACGGAACACTGCGTTTTAGTAACGTCGAAAGGACAAAACAAAAACAGGACAAACTATACGAGGCGTTTTGCGTCGCTCAGCTTCTCCTGGTTCCTTTAGAAACGGGATCAAAAATTATGAACCTACTGAAACGACTTACCACATTACAGCAGTTCATTTCCATTTCGACAAGCCCTTTTCAAGAATCTTGCATAGTTCAGCTTGTACTGTCCCTGTTTCCATTTTCGGTTTCTTTCAATAAAGTGAGCATGCAGCAACTGGACCAACTTACCATTCATAATTTGCGGAGAAGAAGCGGAAATGCGACAAAATAAATTGGTGTTTGCAAAAAAAAAGAGAAAAATGTGTGTGGGAGAGGTGAGTGTCGGAAACATGGCGAATGATTACAGCAGCGATGACAATCAGGAAATAAATTTAAGCTTTACTCATTCGGCCTTTTTGGCCTTCGATGATCCCGTACCAGTCGATGCTTCTTTATGTCGCCCACTTATCCGGCAAGCGAAGTCGATCGAAATGTCCTTGAGCATGTCGAGAAAACAAGTATACCATTTCCCGCACTACCGTAGCAAGGCGGTGGTAAGAGAGAATGTTGTTGCACAAACACGAGTGGTACTCGCGCTGTCGAAAGAGGCCTATGCACGATCTTTTTCGTATCCCTGATGATATTTATATAAGCATTCGAAGATGGCAATTGCATCGAATTATCATACACTGACCTCACCTTACCGGTATAAAAAAAAAGGGGGGGGGGGTTTGTTTTGGGAAGGTGATAATATTTATTCTAACTCAGGAGAGCTGCGGATCATAATAAAGTCGACTCGCTCATACCTGGAAAGCCTGTGGGGCCGGATCTACAGATATGAGTAAAATGTTTTATACAGGTTACAGGCTACTGAGAATTTATGATAGTGCAAACGATAGGCCGTCGTGATACCCATCTTACGACGGTGCCGTCTTCATTAGAAGCCAGAATTTCGGTTTGCTTGTTCCACCCTCCTGACGCCAGTGTTGTCCAATATTGGCTAAATCCGGTAAAGCGTTGATCGCACAGGCCTGTACTAAAATTTAAAGGGCCTCTATCAAGTTATTAAACAGTCACCAAGCAGAGGTAAAGACGAATAAATAAGCAAACTAGTCCAAAATAGGATGAACAACTTATGAGAGGATATATATGTTTCTAAGAGCAATGAAGAGATTAAGGAAAGCCACTTGATTGATATGTTTCGGAAGGAACTATCGACGACCCGAACCCTTTATTGCGCGAGCCAATCCTTCCGCAGACACGGCTCCAGCAGCAGCGCGACCCCTGCAGCTGCCCCGGCCCCTCGATCTTCACCGACCGAGCGGCCTCGCGCCTGCAGAAAGCGTTCGGTCGCGCTGGCTTCCTCGAGAAATTGAGCGTGCCTGCAAGGCGAACACCAGACATGTACAAATTACTCAAAAAAGGTAGTTAAGTTAAGTTATTGAGTATCGATGCCAGAAGTAATTGGAGTAGAGTAGAAATTACGCATTGGTAATAGTAATTGAGTAAACTACTAACTAATGTAAGAAAAGAAGCGACTTACTTTGAAGTTACTTTCGAAGTTACTTTTTATATATGTGTGGTAGCAAAATGAACAGAAGTTTTGATCCGTGAAAAATCCTGCGAACCTAAAATTAATGCAGTAATTTTATGGTTTGCGTTTTCAAAAAATAGTTTATTTGCTCGCAGACGCAATTGTCTTTCAAAGTTCTTATCGCGGAGTTTTCCCCTTTTCCTCCTAAAGACATCCCCAGTCAAGCTAAAAAGACGTTCCACCGTGGCGCTGGATATAACGGCAGCGTTGAATTTCAGAAACAGACTGTGCAGGGTCGGGTATGCGAGTGTCAGCATCTTTGGTGTCTATGACGAAACATGTGAAGTTTGTATCGGCTAGAGGGTCTTTTATAACAAACTCGCCTCCTTTTTTTCTTTTTCTTCGGCAAGTTGAGATTGTTATGACTGGTTCCTCTTTATTCCCACGACGCTCGGAGAGTACGCTGAGTGAGCGCACCTGACCGTCATGGGGTAAAGTCTCGCGCCACGACGTTGAGACCATCCGGATGACTGCGCGTCTCGTTCCAGTCCTAATGCTACGCTACAAAAAAAAAAGAAAAAAGTTTTTTTCGAAACGAAGTAATTTTCGCCACTGACGCCGGGTCCAACAAAATGTTCTCCCAATGGTGACCCGCAATCCTCGCCGGCGATTACGGTATCTTGACACGCCTGACAAATAAATCGTCCTCACCAAAGAGGAGGTCTCCCTGGCGTGGAAGTTCGGAAGGACGCGAAGGATTACGCGAACAAGCATCCTCGCTCGTAGAGTTGCAGGTCGAAGCGGGAACGTGCTTGCTCAAATGAACGGATTATCTGTGTCTGCGTTTGTGCGCGGGGGAGTCCGGCTTCGCAAGGGAGTATGCGCTGACGACGAGGCGACCATGGGAACAGTCGCCCAGGTGCAAGGTCATCCCAGTGGCGTCTCCAGTGGAACCCCCAAACCACTTGAGGTACTCACTAAAAGCAAACAACACGCAGAAAAAAAAAAAAAATCCTTGGAGTGTTTTTTTTTTTTTGGTTTCAGTTGAGGGCGCGGCGCCTGCGTGCATTGACCGGATTAGGTTAATACCCGACCAAGGCTTGTTAAGCATCTCTTCCTGCGTTCGTGCGCGCCAGTGCATAGCCTCTGCTCGTCGCCACCTTGGCCCAAGGACGCCTGTGATGCAGTTTCTACGGCTGCCGAATAGAAGTGCGTAGGAACGGAATGTGAGGGGGCCCCTTGTTCGGGAATGCCACTTCATTTGCCGGCAACTTATTTACTTCTGTGCTCAAACTTTTGTGATCAGCAAAATTAGTACTACATTTCGAAAGTAGTACTAATTTTGCTGCCTGTATGCTGTGGAATAACGGGAAGCGGAAACGATCTGCTAAAACTCCCTACTGTCTCTATGCTGTGAAATAAAGTAGTACTAATTTTGCTGCCTGTATGCTGTGAAACACATGAAACTATCCTAAAACCAAGGTTTGACTCGGCTCGGGGTTCTAGTCATTGGGCAGGACGATTGCGCGTATGTCGAAAAAGTGGTCTTTCTCATATAATTCGCGCCTTTTCTTGGCAGAGTAACCTTTCTTAAATGACCAGATTCTAATTTATTTATGCCGAAATCACGTTTGCACTCGGCGGGACGCCATTTTACACACATGAAACTATCCTAAAACCAAGGTTTGACTCGGCTCGGGGTTCTAGTCATTGGGCAGGACGATTGCGCGTATGTCGAAAAAGTGGTCTTTCTCATATAATTCGCGCCTTTTCTTGGCAGAGTAACCTTTCTTAAATGACCAGATTCTAATTTATTTATGCCGAAATCACGTTTGCACTCGGCGGGACGCCATTTTACACACATGAAACTATCCTAAAACCAAGGTTTGACTCGGCTCGGGGTTCTAGTCATTGGGCAGGACGATTGCGCGTATGTCGAAAAAGTGGTCTTTCTCATATAATTCGCGCCTTTTCTTGGCAGAGTAACCTTTCTTAAATGACCAGATTCTAATTTATTTATGCCGAAATCACGTTTGCACTCGGCGGGACGCCATTTTACACACATGAAACTATCCTAAAACCAAGGTTTGACTCGGCTCGGGGTTCTAGTCATTGGGCAGGACGATTGCGCGTATGTCGAAAAAGTGGTCTTTCTCATAGAATTCGCGCCTTTTCTTGGCAGAGTGACCTTTCTTAAATGACCAGATTCTAATTTATTTATGCCGAAATCACGTTTGCACTCGGCGGGACGCCATTTTACACACATGAAACTATCCTAAAACCAAGGTTTGACTCGGCTCGGGGTTCTAGTCATTGGGCAGGACGATTGCGCGTATGTCGAAAAAGTGGTCTTTCTCATATAATTCGCGCCTTTTCTTGGCAGAGTAACCTTTCTTAAATGACCAGATTCTAATTTATTTATGCCGAAATCACGTTTGCACTCGGCGGGACGCCATTTTACACACATGAAACTATCCTAAAACCAAGGTTTGACTCGGCTCGGGGTTCTAGTCATTGGGCAGGACGAATGCGCGTATGTCGAAAAAGTGGTCTTTCTCATATAATTCGGGCCTTTTCTTGGCAGAGTAACCTTTCTTAAATGACCAGATTCTAATTTATTTATGCCGAAATCACGTTTGCACTCGGCGGGACGCCATTTTACACACATGAAACTATCCTAAAACCAAGGTTTGACTCGGCTCGGGGTTCTAGTCATTGGGCAGGACGAATGCGCGTATGTCGAAAAAGTGGTCTTTCTCATATAATTCGCGCCTTTTCTTGGCAGAGTAACCTTTCTTAAATGACCAGATTCTAATTTATTTATGCCGAAATCACGTTTGCACTCGGCGGGACGCCATTTTACACACATGAAACTATCCTAAAACCAAGGTTTGACTCGGCTCGGGGTTCTAGTCATTGGGCAGGACGATTGCGCGTATGTCGAAAAAGTGGTCTTTCTCATATAATTCGCGCCTTTTCTTGGCAGAGTAACCTTTCTTAAATGACCAGATTCTAATTTATTTATGCCGAAATCACGTTTGCACTCGGCGGGACGCCATTTTACACACATGAAACTATCCTTAAACCAAGGTTTGACTCGGCTCGGGGTTCTAGTCATTGGGCAGGACGATTGCGCGTATGTCGAAAAAGTGGTCTTTCTCATATAATTCGCGCCTTTTCTTGGCAGAGTAACCTTTCTTAAATGACCAGATTCTAATTTATTTATGCCGAAATCACGTTTGCACTCGGCGGGACGCCATTTTACACACATGAAACTATCCTAAAACCAAGGTTTGACTCGGCTCGGGGTTCTAGTCATTGGGCAGGACGATTGCGCGTATGTCGAAAAAGTGGTCTTTCTCATATAATTCGCGCCTTTTCTTGGCAGAGTAACCTTTCTTAAATGACCAGATTCTAATTTATTTATGCCGAAATCACGTTTGCACTTGGCGGGACGCCATTTTACACACATGAAACTATCCTAAAACCAAGGTTTGACTCGGCTCGGGGTTCTAGTCATTGGGCAGGACGATTGCGCGTATGTCGAAAAAGTGGTCTTTCTCATATAATTCGCGCCTTTTCTTGGCAGAGTAACCTTTCTTAAATGACCAGATTCTAATTTATTTATGCCGAAATCACGTTTGCACTCGGCGGGACGCCATTTTACACACATGAAACTATCCTTAAACCAAGGTTTGACTCGGCTCGGGGTTCTAGTCATTGGGCAGGACGATTGCGCGTATGTCGAAAAAGTGGTCTTTCTCATATAATTCGCGCCTTTTCTTGGCAGAGTAACCTTTCTTAAATGACCAGATTCTAATTTATTTATGCCGAAATCACGTTTGCACTCGGCGGGACGCCATTTTACACACATGAAACTATCCTAAAACCAAGGTTTGACTCGGCTCGGGGTTCTAGTCATTGGGCAGGACGATTGCGCGTATGTCGAAAAAGTGGTCTTTCTCATATAATTCGCGCCTTTTCTTGGCAGAGTAACCTTTCTTAAATGACCAGATTCTAATTTATTTATGCCGAAATCACGTTTGCACTGGGCGGGACGCCATTTTACACACATGAAACTATCCTTAAACCAAGGTTTGACTCGGCTCGGGGTTCTAGTCATTGGGCAGGACGATTGCGCGTATGTCGAAAAAGTGGTCTTTCTCATATAATTCGCGCCTTTTCTTGGCAGAGTAACCTTTCTTAAATGACCAGATTCTAATTTATTTATGCCGAAATCACGTTTGCACTCGGCGGGACGCCATTTTACACACATGAAACTATCCTAAAACCAAGGTTTGACTCGGCTCGGGGTTCTAGTCATTGGGCAGGACGATTGCGCGTATGTCGAAAAAGTGGTCTTTCTCATATAATTCGCGCCTTTTCTTGGCAGAGTAACCTTTCTTAAATGACCAGATTCTAATTTATTTATGCCGAAATCACGTTTGCACTCGGCGGGACGCCATTTTACACACATGAAACTATCCTTAAACCAAGGTTTGACTCGGCTCGGGGTTCTAGTCATTGGGCAGGACGATTGCGCGTATGTCGAAAAAGTGGTCTTTCTCATATAATTCGCGCCTTTTCTTGGCAGAGTAACCTTTCTTAAATGACCAGATTCTAATTTATTTATGCCGAAATCACGTTTGCACTCGGCGGGACGCCATTTTACACACATGAAACTATCCTAAAACCAAGGTTTGACTCGGCTCGGGGTTCTAGTCATTGGGCAGGACGAATGCGCGTATGTCGAAAAAGTGGTCTTTCTCATATAATTCGCGCCTTTTCTTGGCAGAGTAACCTTTCTTAAATGACCAGATTCTAATTTATTTATGCCGAAATCACGTTTGCACTCGGCGGGACGCCATTTTACACACATGAAACTATCCTAAAACCAAGGTTTGACTCGGCTCGGGGTTCTAGTCATTGGGCAGGACGAATGCGCGTATGTCGAAAAAGTGGTCTTTCTCATATAATTCGCGCCTTTTCTTGGCAGAGTAACCTTTCTTAAATGACCAGATTCTAATTTATTTATGCCGAAATCACGTTTGCACTCGGCGGGACGCCATTTTACACACATGAAACTATCCTAAAACCAAGGTTTGACTCGGCTCGGGGTTCTAGTCATTGGGCAGGACGATTGCGCGTATGTCGAAAAAGTGGTCTTTCTCATATAATTCGCGCCTTTTCTTGGCAGAGTAACCTTTCTTAAATGACCAGATTCTAATTTATTTATGCCGAAATCACGTTTGAACTCGGCGGGACGCCATTTTACACACATGAAACTATCCTAAAACCAAGGTTTGACTGGGCTCGGGGTTCTAGTCATTGGGCAGGACGATTGCGCGTATGTCGAAAAAGTGGTCTTTCTCATATAATTCGCGCCTTTTCTTGGCAGAGTAACCTTTCTTAAATGACCAGATTCTAATTTATTTATGCCGAAATCACGTTTGCACTCGGCGGGACGCCATTTTACACACATGAAACTATCCTAAAACCAAGGTTTGACTCGGCTCGGGGTTCTAGTCATTGGGCAGGACGATTGCGCGTATGTCGAAAAAGTGGTCTTTCTCATATAATTCGCGCCTTTTCTTGGCAGAGTAACCTTTCTTAAATGACCAGATTCTAATTTATTTATGCCGAAATCACGTTTGAACTCGGCGGGACGCCATTTTACACACATGAAACTATCCTAAAACCAAGGTTTGACTGGGCTCGGGGTTCTAGTC
This sequence comes from Ixodes scapularis, assembly GCF_016920785.2. Taxonomy (NCBI): domain Eukaryota; kingdom Metazoa; phylum Arthropoda; class Arachnida; order Ixodida; family Ixodidae; genus Ixodes; species Ixodes scapularis. Next base: position 57,292 of record NW_024610084.1, on the reverse strand, counting down.
ATTGGGCAGGACGATTGCGCGTATGTCGAAAAAGTGGTCTTTCTCATATAATTCGCGCCTTTTCTTGGCAGAGTAACCTTTCTTAAATGACCAGATTCTAATTTATTTATGCCGAAATCACGTTTGCACTGGGCGGGACGCCATTTTACACACATGAAACTATCCTTAAACCAAGGTTTGACTCGGCTCGGGGTTCTAGTCATTGGGCAGGACGATTGCGCGTATGTCGAAAAAGTGGTCTTTCTCATATAATTCGCGCCTTTTCTTGGCAGAGTAACCTTTCTTAAATGACCAGATTCTAATTTATTTATGCCGAAATCACGTTTGCACTCGGCGGGACGCCATTTTACACACATGAAACTATCCTAAAACCAAGGTTTGACTCGGCTCGGGGTTCTAGTCATTGGGCAGGACGATTGCGCGTATGTCGAAAAAGTGGTCTTTCTCATATAATTCGCGCCTTTTCTTGGCAGAGTAACCTTTCTTAAATGACCAGATTCTAATTTATTTATGCCGAAATCACGTTTGCACTCGGCGGGACGCCATTTTACACACATGAAACTATCCTAAAACCAAGGTTTGACTCGGCTCGGGGTTCTAGTCATTGGGCAGGACGATTGCGCGTATGTCGAAAAAGTGGTCTTTCTCATATAATTCGCGCCTTTTCTTGGCAGAGTAACCTTTCTTAAATGACCAGATTCTAATTTATTTATGCCGAAATCACGTTTGCACTGGGCGGGACGCCATTTTACACGCATGAAACTATCCTTAAACCAAGGTTTGACTCGGCTCGGGGTTCTAGTCATTGGGCAGGACGATTGCGCGTATGTCGAAAAAGTGGTCTTTCTCATATAATTCGCGCCTTTTCTTGGCAGAGTAACCTTTCTTAAATGACCAGATTCTAATTTATTTATGCCGAAATCACGTTTGCACTCGGCGGGACGCCATTTTACACACATGAAACTATCCTAAAACCAAGGTTTGACTCGGCTCGGGGTTCTAGTCATTGGGCAGGACGATTGCGCGTATGTCGAAAAAGTGGTCTTTCTCATATAATTCGCGCCTTTTCTTGGCAGAGTAACCTTTCTTAAATGACCAGATTCTAATTTATTTATGCCGAAATCACGTTTGCACTCGGCGGGACGCCATTTTACACACATGAAACTATCCTTAAACCAAGGTTTGACTCGGCTCGGGGTTCTAGTCATTGGGCAGGACGATTGCGCGTATGTCGAAAAAGTGGTCTTTCTCATATAATTCGCGCCTTTTCTTGGCAGAGTAACCTTTCTTAAATGACCAGATTCTAATTTATTTATGCCGAAATCACGTTTGCACTCGGCGGGACGCCATTTTACACACATGAAACTATCCTAAAACCAAGGTTTGACTCGGCTCGGGGTTCTAGTCATTGGGCAGGACGAATGCGCGTATGTCGAAAAAGTGGTCTTTCTCATATAATTCGCGCCTTTTCTTGGCAGAGTAACCTTTCTTAAATGACCAGATTCTAATTTATTTATGCCGAAATCACGTTTGCACTCGGCGGGACGCCATTTTACACACATGAAACTATCCTAAAACCAAGGTTTGAGTCGGCTCGGGGTTCTAGTCATTGGGCAGGACGAATGCGCGTATGTCGAAAAAGTGGTCTTTCTCATATAATTCGCGCCTTTTCTTGGCAGAGTAACCTTTCTTAAATGACCAGATTCTAATTTATTTATGCCGAAATCACGTTTGCACTCGGCGGGACGCCATTTTACACACATGAAACTATCCTAAAACCAAGGTTTGACTCGGCTCGGGGTTCTAGTCATTGGGCAGGACGATTGCGCGTATGTCGAAAAAGTGGTCTTTCTCATATAATTCGCGCCTTTTCTTGGCAGAGTAACCTTTCTTAAATGACCAGATTCTAATTTATTTATGCCGAAATCACGTTTGAACTCGGCGGGACGCCATTTTACACACATGAAACTATCCTAAAACCAAGGTTTGACTGGGCTCGGGGTTCTAGTCATTGGGCAGGACGATTGCGCGTATGTCGAAAAAGTGGTCTTTCTCATATAATTCGCGCCTTTTCTTGGCAGAGTAACCTTTCTTAAATGACCAGATTCTAATTTATTTATGCCGAAATCACGTTTGCACTGGGCGGGACGCCATTTTACACACATGAAACTATCCTTAAACCAAGGTTTGACTCGGCTCGGGGTTCTAGTCATTGGGCAGGACGATTGCGCGTATGTCGAAAAAGTGGTCTTTCTCATATAATTCGCGCCTTTTCTTGGCAGAGTAACCTTTCTTAAATGACCAGATTCTAATTTATTTATGCCGAAATCACGTTTGCACTCGGCGGGACGCCATTTTACACACATGAAACTATCCTAAAACCAAGGTTTGACTCGGCTCGGGGTTCTAGTCATTGGGCAGGACGATTGCGCGTATGTCGAAAAAGTGGTCTTTCTCATATAATTCGCGCCTTTTCTTGGCAGAGTAACCTTTCTTAAATGACCAGATTCTAATTTATTTATGCGGAAATCACGTTTGCACTCGGCGGGACGCCATTTTACACACATGAAACTATCCTTAAACCAAGGTTTGACTCGGCTCGGGGTTCTAGTCATTGGGCAGGACGATTGCGCGTATGTCGAAAAAGTGGTCTTTCTCATATAATTCGCGCCTTTTCTTGGCAGAGTAACCTTTCTTAAATGACCAGATTCTAATTTATTTATGCCGAAATCACGTTTGCACTCGGCGGGACGCCATTTTACACACATGAAACTATCCTAAAACCAAGGTTTGACTCGGCTCGGGGTTCTAGTCATTGGGCAGGACGAATGCGCGTATGTCGAAAAAGTGGTCTTTCTCATATAATTCGCGCCTTTTCTTGGCAGAGTAACCTTTCTTAAATGACCAGACTCTAATTTATTTATGCCGAAATCACGTTTGCACTCGGCGGGACGCCATTTTACACACATGAAACTATCCTAAAACCAAGGTTTGACTCGGCTCGGGGTTCTAGTCATTGGGCAGGACGAATGCGCGTATGTCGAAAAAGTGGTCTTTCTCATATAATTCGCGCCTTTTCTTGGCAGAGTAACCTTTCTTAAATGACCAGATTCTAATTTATTTATGCCGAAATCACGTTTGCACTCGGCGGGACGCCATTTTACACACATGAAACTATCCTAAAACCAAGGTTTGACTCGGCTCGGGGTTCTAGTCATTGGGCAGGACGAATGCGCGTATGTCGAAAAAGTGGTCTTTCTCATATAATTCGCGCCTTTTCTTGGCAGAGTAACCTTTCTTAAATGACCAGATTCTAATTTATTTATGCCGAAATCACGTTTGAACTCGGCGGGACGCCATTTTACACACATGAAACTATCCTAAAACCAAGGTTTGACTGGGCTCGGGGTTCTAGTCATTGGGCAGGACGATTGCGCGTATGTCGAAAAAGTGGTCTTTCTCATATAATTCGCGCCTTTTCTTGGCAGAGTAACCTTTCTTAAATGACCAGATTCTAATTTATTTATGCTGAAATCACGTTTGCACTCGGCGGGACGCCATTTTACACACATGAAACTATCCTAAAACCAAGGTTTGACTCGGCTCGGGGTTCTAGTCATTGGGCAGGACGAATGCGCGTATGTCGAAAAAGTGGTCTTTCTCATATAATTCGCGCCTTTTCTTGGCAGAGTAACCTTTCTTAAATGACCAGATTCTAATTTATTTATGCCGAAATCACGTTTGCACTCGGCGGGACGCCATTTTACACACATGAAACTATCCTAAAACCAAGGTTTGACTCGGCTCGGGGTTCTAGTCATTGGGCAGGACGAATGCGCGTATGTCGAAAAAGTGGTCTTTCTCATATAATTCGCGCCTTTTCTTGGCAGAGTAACCTTTCTTAAATGACCAGATTCTAATTTATTTATGCCGAAATCACGTTTGCACTCGGCGGGACGCCATTTTACACACATGAAACTATCCTAAAACCAAGGTTTGACTCGGCTCGGGGTTCTAGTCATTGGGCAGGACGAATGCGCGTATGTCGAAAAAGTGGTCTTTCTCATATAATTCGCGCCTTTTCTTGGCAGAGTAACCTTTCTTAAATGACCAGATTCTAATTTATTTATGCCGAAATCACGTTTGCACTCGGCGGGACGCCATTTTACACACATGAAACTATCCTAAAACCAAGGTTTGACTCGGCTCGGGGTTCTAGTCATTGGGCAGGACGATTGCGCGTATGTCGAAAAAGTGGTCTTTCTCATATAATTCGCGCCTTTTCTTGGCAGAGTAACCTTTCTTAAATGACCAGATTCTAATTTATTTATGCCGAAATCACGTTTGCACTCGGCGGGACGCCATTTTACACACATGAAACTATCCTAAAACCAAGGTTTGACTCGGCTCGGGGTTCTAGTCATTGGGCAGGACGAATGCGCGTATGTCGAAAAAGTGGTCTTTCTCATATAATTCGCGCCTTTTCTTGGCAGAGTAACCTTTCTTAAATGACCAGATTCTAATTTATTTATGCCGAAATCACGTTTGCACTCGGCGGGACGCCATTTTACACACATGAAACTATCCTAAAACCAAGGTTTGACTCGGCTCGGGGTTCTAGTCATTGGGCAGGACGAATGCGCGTATGTCGAAAAAGTGGTCTTTCTCATATAATTCGCGCCTTTTCTTCAGAGTAACCTTTCTTAAATGACCAAATTCTAATTCATTTATGTCGAAATCACGTTTGCATTCGGCGGGACGCTATTTTACACACATGAAACTATCCTAAAACCAAGGTTTGACTCGGCTCGGGGTTCTAGTCTTTGGGCAGGACGATTGCGCGTATGTCGAAAAAGTGGTCTTTCCGATATAATTCGCGCCTTTTCTTTGCAGAGTAACCTTTCTTAAATGACCAGATTCTAATTTATTTATGCCGAAATCACGTTTGCACTCGGCGGGACGCTATTTTACACACATGAAACTATCCTAAAACCAAGGTTTGACTCGGCTCGGGGTTCTAGCCTTTGGGCAGGACAATTCCACGTATGTCGAAGAAGTGGTCTTTCCGATATAATTCCCGGGTTTCTTGGCTGTTGGAACTTTTTTTTATGACCCTACTCTAATTTATTTACACAGAAATTGCGTTTGCACTCGTCGTGACACTCTTGTGCAACATGGAACTATCGTATATCTAGGGTGTATACTTTCTGGTGTTTATTTATGACGAAAATCGGCGGATGTTTATCAGTGTTTATTTATTTCTAGAATACCAGTGGTTTTCGCTGAATTCTCTCATGCAGGTGTTAAAACGGTGATTATCGGGAGGAAAAATTGCGAACGTAAACAACCACTGAAGACGAAGAACAGTTCAAATTTTATTTACATCTTTTACAGAATCTCTTTCACATAATTCTCCCGTTCTGACTTGTATAGGTCAAGGGCATTGAGGAGGTTGTCATCTCAAGAGAACAAGAGCACCGGCTGTAGCTGGCCTCTCGGTCCACTAATAGTAATCTTCAAGGTCGATGACCCAGGAGGGTCGCTGGCCTTAGGGAACAGTAAAAGAAAGCTACTGTTCTCCAAGAGTCCAAGAACACGTAGGTCACAAAAGAAAGAGGAAAAATGCATGATTCCGGGCAAGATAATGTGTTTGACGAAAGTTCGTGTTGGACTTTTTAAGTGAAAAAAAAAAACAAAAAAAAACGACAAAAACATTGCTAGAGAAAAATTATATAGAAACCGGGGTATTTTTGTTTTGAACGATTTTTTTATTTCCGTCGCCGGCGGATGTTTATCGGTTAAAACTACAGGATTTATCAGTGAAAAAAAAAAAAGAAAAAAAAAAAAAGGAAACCAGCGTTTGCTCGAAAATATGTAAAAACCGGTGTTTTTGGGCTTTAACCGATTTCATACTTTCGACACCGGCGAATGCGAATCGGTGTTTTTCGGTTAAAACCGGAAAATATATAGCCTACGGTATATTCAAGGTTTGACACAGCTAGGAGTTCTAGCCTTTGGGTATAGGAATGCGCGTTCATCGAAAAACTGGGATTTCAAATCCATATCTCGCCTTTTTAGCTGTCTTACCGAGGTTTGAACCCCACGAGGGGTTCAAACCTCGTGCGGTATCTGCGTGTTTTGCCACTTTCCACGCAGCGGCCACGTGTAAGACGGTGGTACATTTTAATGGAACTAAGATACAGATAAAATAACTATTAATTCTAAACCCGGGCTCAAACCTTGAGTACTGTGACTGTGGTATTATAGGCTTTGTTTATGTAAAAGTGATGGTTAAGAAGTTTTTTTGTCATGTGTTAATTCGGCGCACCACAATCTTCAATATGCTATTTGCAAGCCGTAAACAGGTTGCGCAGCATTCCCTTTAAATATTCCGAGCAATGGCGGTCTACTTTAAAGTTAATTAAACTAAAAATGAAAGTTACTAAAAGATAGCTGAGTCCCTTGGCAACCTGTTACTGATGAGTGCAATCCAGTATGAGAGGATGTTTTCTGTAGAACAACGATCTTTCATTAAAACTCGGTCTTTTTCTTCGGGTCTTGCCATAGACGCAATGGAAATATTTTTGATCGTCATTTGGCTGTGTATAACGTGATCGTACGATTTCTAAATTTTTTCCCAAAAAGTTCGGACACCGCACTTAACACAACCTTAATGTGTGCAAAGCTATTATTGGCCGAGTTTTTGAGTAAGTGAATATAAACGGCTTTCGCCCATTGAGTTACGGTGGCCCCCGCTTTTGGTAGCCGATAGATGGCGCAAGTTGTAGGGACGCGCCGATGTCCACCAATCTTGGGGTTGCGCTTTGCACATTTTGACGTCGCCATCCACTGAAAGTAACTCCCTATTCGAAGTCGACAACCGGCTGCACTCGGGTGATTTTCATGCAGAAGGATTCTTTTCGGCGTCACATTTTATGAATCATAGGCACTATCAAGCTGTTTGTGACAGTTTCTTACGCGGGAGTTCAAATATTTGTGTTGAAATAAATAAATTGAAACTGCATGGTTATATTAAAAAAATGACTTAAGCAACTGAAAGACTATGGACATGGGATCAAACACGATATACAATTCCGTGGAATTCATAAATAAACCGATAAAGCGAATGCTTATATCACACACGCGATTAAGAACGTAAAACAGATATAGGTGTGATATTGCAAACAAACAAGTTGCCTAATGTTAAGGTACCATTACTTCTAGCATAAAAAATAATTCAAACTAAATGTTTGTTCCGGCGCCTTGTCCACTAGTTCCCTAGTGTAATCAAAAGAAACTGTTTTCGATCTGTTGGAACTACAAAACACCATGTTTTCAGGAAAAACACGTGGCTAATTACGCTGAGTGTTTTTGCTTTCTTCCTTGACACCAATGCGCACTCATATATATAATAACATTGGGCTTCCTATTGCAAATGTTCCGCCTTTATTAGTAACCAAACCTCAGTTCTCATAAGTTATTGGTATTTGAACCCTGGAGGCTCCCTTCAAGTCATTCAATGTGCGCAAGTGCTAACGCTGATTCCTGTTCCTATAAAACCTTTCACACGTATCCCGCACGCTGACGGTAAAACATATTCAAAACGTGTTACAAAATCAACTACAGAAGTTGCGCGCATAATGATGTAATGCAATTGCATGTTAAGTATAAGCATCGGAAGGCAACTTGCAAGAGATGCGGTGAAACGCGACGAAAAACACGAATTCAACGCATCCGCCAAGGCGCGGATGGGAGAGCGGAGCAACAAGTTGAAGCAACCTAATGGCGGCCGCATCACGTGATTCCAAGATGGCAGCGCCCATGCGGCGGAGGGTGAAAAGGTCTATAGAAGAATACTTGGGATCCTGCATAACAAAGTCATGTATTGACCATATCATTGTTAGAGGAGGTGATCTTAAAATGCTTTCAGGTGTAATTAGACAAAAAGTTGCTGATCATTATTCTATAGCTGTGGCGATAATAGGGGTGAGTCCTGAGGAAAGCGATCGTGTAGTATACAGGCGAATTCTTGATAACAAAAAGATTGACAAAATGATACGAGAATATAACTCGGCCTCCCTCCTTGTTTTTGATCACATCACTACTTACCAGATGCTTGCGAATAAGTTTAGGTCGATATATGAAAAGTGTTGGAAATCTAAAAATAAGACAAAGAAATCTACAAGAGGCCTGGATAAACGACGAAATATTGACACTATGCCGAGAAAAAGATAGGTTGTGGAACGTTTGTAAAGCAAGACCACATGATCCTATAATTAAAGGAGAGTTCATTATACATCTAAATTTCAGCAATGCGAAGGAAATGCAAAGAAAACTTCGGATCATACTTGGGTAGTAATTCAATTACTGTAATTGAATTACTGCAATTTACTTACTTGTCCTGGCAATTTGTAATTGTAAATAATTACCTTTGGCTAAAAGGAATTGTAATTGTAATTTAATTATTTCTAGCATTAGTATAATTGCAAAATTTCAGACACAATTACCATTACTTTTGAGAAACTTTGCGGCGCCGACGGAACCTCTCTAAAAGCCTCAGCGCTCGCACAAGCGGCTTAGCTCTCGGGGTTGAAACACTCGCACACAGACACGCACTCACACACACGCACAAGATAAATAGTGTCGCATTGTTTGTTGTTTTATTGCTTACACTGCGGGCTGAGAGACAATCCTTTTTGGTGCCTGCCTCAACGGCGCCGTGTAGCGCGGTCTGTGGTGCGAGAAGAAAACAAAAGCATAAACATGCCAAAATATTGAAAGAAAAAAAAATCGAGCTTCAGCTTTCAGCTGAGGTTGGGAATTTTAATTGTCTATGAGTTATTTTTCTTTCTTTTTTTGCCAGTTTTTTTTTGCGTCCCTCTTCCAGTACTGTCGCATAGGTGTATCTTTGTATTATTTTCAAGTTTCTTCTATCTCTGTTTTACTTCGGATATTATTTGCATAAGCATTTTGGAGACTGAGCTCGCACCTGCGAATATTGTAACCAATGATTCGGGAGCCCCGATTCGGTTCTGATATATTTTTGAGCCATTATAATTTTAACTCAATGTAAATAATTTACAATACCATGATGTTTTTATGTGAATATCGTCGTACAGTGTGCGTGTGAATTTTACTTTTATAATAACACTTGTAAAATATTTCTATATGACTAAAATTGTCACATTTTTATCAACTGGCAAACTAAAGTCTGTCAACACAACTTTTTTTTTTTAGCGATCTGGCGTTCTTTCAGCATATCAACTAATTTATTATTATTTATTAAAAATGTAAGAAAGTAGTACTTCATTTCCCCATACTGTCAAGTTCTATTATGAATTCAACAAAATTCATAAAAAGAAAGTAAAATACGCGAACATTGGTGTAAGGAATGTACAAACACGTTCCATTCTATACAACTCGTTTAAAATCATATGGTCCAAGTCGGGTCGCTCTCAAAAATAAGTAATTGTAAAGTAATTTCATTACTTTCTAAAAATCATTTGCAATTGTAATTAATTACTTTGAACGTAGTAGTAATTGTTATTGTCGTTAATCTACTTTTGAAGCAAAGTAATTGTAATTGTAATTAAATTACATTTTGGAAGTCATTTACCCATGTATGCTGGGGATTGGATAAAGGAAATTACGGGAAGTAAAGGGAAACAAAATATAGATGAAACAGTTCAAAAAGCTTTTGGTAATAACAATGTCACTTCTTTATGCAACCGATTTAACGACTCTTTTGTTCAAAGAATTGCGGGTCTGAGAAAAGTACTACAACATCAAGAAGAATCAAATAACTACGAGAATAGCATGCACTCAGCTTATTTACCTCGGATGACAGAGATAGATCTCAGATGCATAATAAACAGCATAAAAGCATCAAAACCTGCGGGGAAGGACTCCATTCGATTAAGGGACATTCAGAAAAATTTTGAGGTATTCAAAGACGTTATAATAAAATAGTGAACGAATCGCTCTTATCAGGGAAAGTTCCTATAGAATTAAAAACAGCTGTTGTGAGACCATTATATAAAAATGTCAGTAAAAAATAAATTATGAATTATAGACCCATTTCAATATTGCCAATCATAGCGCAAGTTATGGAAAAATTTGTTTTTAATACAATGACATCGTATTGCGAGAAGTTCCGTTTAATAAATGAGTCTCAGTATAGATTCCGTAAAAATAGAAGCACTGAACGTTTGCTGGAAGATCTTTTAGATTATGTACTCCAGTCTTGATAGGAATGAATTCGTTTTAGCCCTATTTTGAGATTTAACAAAAGCTTTCGAAACTATCGATCATGAGCGGCCAGTGACGTCACAAGGGGGGTGGGGGGGGGGGGGGCGGGGGTGGGCGGGACCGCCTTGGGTGCAGGGCTCAGGGGGATGTCGCGGCGGGCCACGAGAGCGGGTGGGGGGGGGGGGGGGGGGCTTGTCGCGGTGGGCCACGCCAGAGCGGTGGGGGCGGGGGGGGGGGGGGGGGGGAGTGTCGCGCCCGGGTGTCGCTGACCCTCGTGACATCACTGTGAGCGGCTATTAATAAAACAAGGAATATGGGTTTTAGAGGTCTCTTCAACGCGTTCTTAAAAGACTATATTACAGATAGATATCAGTTGGTCAAAATTTGCGCGATTAAAAGTAGATTGACATCACTTAACGCGGGAGTCAATACTAGGACCCCTTTTATTTAATATTTATGTAAACCAAATTGGAACTCCCTTGTACGTCCCGATTGTATCAATATGCAGAAGATACTGCCTTGATATTAGGGCACAGTGATGAACAAAGTGCATTGTCCATTCTTCAGAAAGATATTGAAATAATAATGAGCTGGTTTTCTGCTCATCCCATTTTTGGTAATTCCAGTAAGACAAAACTAATGTGTTTTCGTAGTCCGTATAAACATTACATTTTAGCACATCATTATCATTCACAGAACTGCACACGTTGCAGTTGTGTAGCATTAGATGATGTTACAACAACTAAATATTTAGAATTACATCTAGATCAAAATCTCCTGTGGAATGAGCATGTAGAATATCTCATCAAAAGAATGCGTGTCGTCTCGGTTTATTTGTACAGGATGCGTAGTGTAGCGACAATGTCATTAAGAAGGAGGGTGTATGGTGCACTGGGTGAATCTATTCTCCGATATGGTATCTCTTTATATGGAGCGTGTTCTAATTATAAAAAAAAAGAAACTTGACAAAATACTACATAAAATTGCAAGTAATGTTACTTATGGAACCACCTACTCAGGCGGTTGGAAATTAATTAGAAAATGTATTTCTTAAAGTTTTTATCCATAGAAAAACTGCACTGCTATGTTATTTTAGTAAATCACTATTTTAAGAGCAACTTTAAAATAGTATTAGGAAAGGAACGAACACTTAGGCGCATAGAAAGTTTTGTTATTCCGAAAATTTATACAAATTATGTAGAAAAAAAAAAACACGGGCATATTACGTCCCATTTCATTTTAATAGGCTTCCAGAAACTTGCTATAACACGGACTCACTGAAACAAGTAGAATATGAACTAAAGGATTGGTGTTTGGATCTTGAAGTGTAAATTGGCTTTATTGCTTTAGCATCCCACTGAGTTTTGTCTCTTTTCTTCTTGTCTGATTTTTATTTTCTTTGTGTGCCAGTAATGCACACAATAAGAGGATTTCAGTTTAGCAGCCCGCTGGACGCCAGGTCCCGCATACTAACGCACCAGTGCTTTCGCGGGCCTGCATATGTAATATGTTTATGATGTGAATAAAAATTTCTTCTTCTTATTATTATTAATCATACTACGCTTGTAACTCGGTAGCATATAGCTTTCTTTGAGATCAGAAAGGCTACATGCCTTACAAGCAAAGTTACCTTTATCGATGGACATGCAGACTTGGGGTCTGGGACAAACGCGTAGAAATAACAAAGCCTCCGGCACCCGGCACGTCGGGCGCACGCACTTGGCGGGATTTAAAATAAAGACAAAAGTACTCTCCCCGGTGGTAAAGATACATTTTTTTTCTCAGTGCAAACAAATCCTAACAGAGGGCACCACATGCAGCAGATGGGAAGCGAGCCTCTCTAGGGACATATTTATGCCAATCTTTATATTGGGAAGTATACTTCCCACCGCCCACGAAAGTAAACATTTAAACAGAACTATGTCGTAATATTTGACGTGTGGTCTTCCTAGGTAATACCGAAGAGGACTGCACTGTTTATATATTTTTTTAGTAACAATGAAACAGAGTTGTTCTTAAAGCATAAGCTATTCTCAATCGCAGAAGTTTGACTATACCAGCATGCATCTTTCTTTTGCCTCCATAAGCACACGATTATGTTAATTTTAGATCATTCATGCCATGTCCTGGACCTAATGCATAAACAAAATGCATGCTGGTATAGTCAAACTTCTGCGAATTTACCAGAAGTTTGACTATACCTCAAACTTTTGGTATAGTTTCAGGCATACGTCTTTCATCCCTAGTAAAAAAAGTCATTGTATGAGAAATTTCTTGTGTCCAATAAACACATGAGTCATACAAGATATATAAGAACATATAAGAACATATAAGAACCATATAAGAATTATATGAAAACTATATAAGAATTATATAAGAACCATATAAGAAACTTATAAGAAACTTCACACTACTTTCTTATATGGTGCTTGTATGTTCTTATATATCTTATATAGTTCTTATATCGTTCTTATATGGTTCTTATACGGGTCTTATATGTTCTTATATATCTTGTATGATTCATATGTGGTTATTGGACACCGAAATTTCTCATACAAATGAGAATTTTCAATAGGGATTTTTTCGACTACCCTTATTTGCTTTTATATTCACAATTAAAGCATACACATTTTGTATTAACAGCGTACGCATTCTGAACAAAATGCCGCGCTTTCATTGGTCACACTCATATGTCGTCCTGGCTGCCGAAACAATGCTCCTTCCATTGTCGGAGATGACCTCGGTGTGTTCGATCTTTGATTTCCTTTCTAATGAGGGAAATTGGCCGCGCATCGTTATGATTTATGTATTTCTCGTAAGCTTAGAGCCCGCAGAGTGAGTTACCGCTATATTCAGGCGATTGAAAAAAAGCCTTCTCAGGTCACCTTTAAGGATATAAACTTAATTCAGACATATATAAGCCGTACCCACCTCAAGAACCGCCGTAAAAGAAGTCCGGCTTCTCGGAGAGCTTTACTGATTTTCTACTATATATGTTTAATTAAGATATATGTCAGTGAATTTTAAATTAGCTTGCCGTTATTGAATTGAGACATGAAAGTTTAAAAACCCCTAAAGCATATAGTTCCTTCCTCCGACAACAAAATCTTGTAAGAACTATACTTCGTGTAACGCATGAATAATGCGCGAATTTTCCTCTTCTTGGTATAACAACGAGTATAATGCTCCTTACATATGAGGGAAAAAATGCATTGCTATACCTGCACTCCACTTTCGAGAATTGTTGAATTAGTGCGCACCAGTCCTTGCTTGCCGCCATCTGTTATAATATAGGTATATGCACTTGTCATGCGCTTGTCTTGTTTCTAAACTTGTATTTTGTCGCTGTGATTGATTAAAAAGCGCGTAGTTACAAAAAACAGCACACACAGAAAAAAAAAAGGTATATGTACTTTAGTTGAGCGCATTGGTGATCCAGTCAAATGCAAAAAAAAAAGCTAAGAATGAGGAATTTATTTTTTTTCTTGCATTTAAAAGTATATGCAAGTTATATTTTTTTGACCCTCAGTATTTTTTTTGTATGTAAAGAAACCTGATAACAAGCGATAAAAAGGGCATACAGATTGTAGCAAATGTAAAGAATGTTGCAATCGCGCATCTTTTTTTGGTGTACACCTAACAGTCTTTGACAGGCAAAGAAAGTATATGTGCCAATAAAAAGTAGTTGTGCGTGTAAAAAAAATAATGAGCAAACTTCACTGTGTCCTGTCGTCGGTGACAGGTTAAGAATGCAGAAGATGCATGCTCTGCCTTCAGCGCGAGTTTTCTGCTATTTATTGCAATTCGGCGCCCATGCAACCAGAGCCCGACGGAAGCTAACGAGCGTGTGCTGGAGGCGGGGCTTCTACTGCATTCTTAACCTGTCACCGACTATTGAAAGAAAACGGCATACGACAAAAGCAAGCACCTATAATTCGCATGAAAACGTGCACTGTCAACAGCCGGAGGAATGTAAAGAAATCTGGATGTGAAAATTCTCGTAACCTATATACGGCAGATAAATTCCTTCCGCATAGTGAGATTCATCAACATCTTGGAGAGTGGTCCTGGTTAATGCAGATGCCCGGCGAACTGCGTACCAGCCTCTATCTCAACGTGGGAGGCGCTCGCTCAGGTCGGCAAACACGAAAGAGACAGCTGCCCAGAAGGCGGTGCACAGGTCCAGGTTGACGGGATCTTCTACCGTCATGGTGTCGCCTTCTGAATGATGAAAGTAGTAGTACATGTCGTCGGCTGTGGCCAAGTAGCCCCCTGGAACACCCTGTTGAACCCACTGCTCGACGTCTGACCCGGATTCACCGAGCGTGAGCCTTGTGGCATTGATGGCGCCCATCAGATCCACCACGTGCTTGACCATACAACGCGCCGTGGGATTCGAGGTCGCAAACACGAGACCCAGTGGCTTAAAGGTGCCCTGGTCAGATTCCATGACAATGTTCATGTTGGGGGCTTCGCTCTGGTGACGATTGTAGTAGGCCCGTGCCCCGAAATTGCCTCTTTCTTCACCTGTCCACAGCACACAGCGCAAGGTCCTCCGTGGTCAGAGGGCCAATGAGCGCAGCACGCTCAAGGCCCGCCAGGAGATGAAAGCACCTCCGCCGTCGTCCATGGCGCCTTGGCCCACGTCCCACGAGTCCAGATGACCGCTCACCAAAACTACCTGCAGGGTACAGGACACACCGAGGTTGTTGTCACGACACCCAGAGCGGTTCGCAGTCGGCACTTATTAGAAACCCAATGCAGGTTTAAGCGCGTTCCTTCTTTGTATGACGGTCCCACGATTCCTGTCGCATTAAACAAGAAATGTCAGCAGACGCCTTCAAAGCATACATATGTATGAACCGAACGTGTTTGGAACATTTTTAAGGTGTGTACGCAGATAATTCTCTCAATATATCCGCACCGAAAACCGTGTCTCTGATGGAAGCTTGTGCGAGTTCGTGGTTCATATTAGCAGCAACAACGCATAAAAACAAGGGCAAAAGAAAAAAAAAAAAAAGGAGAAACACAGAACCTTTGTTGGTCTTTTTGTGTGTCTCCTCCTTTCGCGTCCTTGCCTTTCTGCGTTATTGTTGCTGCTAATATTTCCCACACTAACGTGTCGAAGCCTGTGCTAACACGGAATGTGATGCAGCGACGAGCCAGATGCGATCGCAGAGCTGCCGTTCCTGGCGCAGCTAGCGGGAACTCCGGGAAGGAGACATACCATGCTTTGACTGACCGCCGAAAGGGCAGCGTTGCAATCGAATATTGCTTGCTCGCCGTGAATGGGTTCCGGTGAACGCAAGAGTTTCGCGTTTCAAGGGGCGCGACCCGGCCCCGGCAGGTGGGCCGAGTCCGATCCTATC
Source organism: Ixodes scapularis (assembly GCF_016920785.2). Classification (NCBI taxonomy): domain Eukaryota; kingdom Metazoa; phylum Arthropoda; class Arachnida; order Ixodida; family Ixodidae; genus Ixodes; species Ixodes scapularis. Next base: position 41,675 of record NW_024610084.1, on the reverse strand, counting down.
CTAAAGTCGATCCCTACGACATTAAACTATTCGAGAGAAGGGGAGGGGGGGGGGGGGGGGCAATTGCAATAGGGGTTTTCTGCCACTTCCCCGTATTGTTTACATAAACAGTTTGAAATATCTGGGGAGGGGGGGGGGGGGGGGGCCGGGGAGAAGGGATCAGATCAGAAAACGTTTATTAAAATGGTTGGGTTCCGCCACACCTCTTGACTGTAGTCATCTGGGAGAAGAGGAACTTCAGTTGTCGCGCCTCTCACGGGAGTAATTTCTACCTTTAAGAACATTTCAGTGTTTCGCGAGTTTTCTGGGCGCACGTGCATCCAAAAGCACAGTGGAAGGCCACGAGCACATGCTGGAGGTCGGGCGTCCAAAAGAGGCACCTTGACGTTTTCATCCCGTCAGTAACTATAGGCTTTTTTTTTAAATCTTCTACTGGGCTTTGTATTCAAAAGTGTGAAGAATAAGAGCGACACAGTGCACCCCATTTTATTGACAAAACTACAGAAAGAGGCGGCGAACTAGAAGCAGACCAGCACCTACCTCATCTGGAGACGTCGAGCCACGCAGTTCGGCAATGGTATTGCGAGACGTCGACTGGGCAAGGTTCTTGGCATTCATAATGAGTCGAATCTTCATCTCCACACCTGTGACGGAGTAGCAAATGTTTCCTGATGAATGAGGGCGTTTGACAATCTCATCACGATAAGAAGGGTGGTAACGCACTGCAACTAGGAGCACGCAAATCAAAAGCCCATGCTGCAGAACCATCCTGGGCTCAATCCCTACCCTTGCTCGTTTCGGTCTGAATGTGCATCGTGTACTGGAGTGCGGTCGTGTATCACTTCTGTGTGATGCACGTTAAATCCCCCAGGTTTGTTGTCGTACTGCATTGGCTAAATTTCTCATATATGGAGGAGACATATGCGACGCCAAGTTAGGCAGACTAACATCCCCGTCTAAAAAGATACGCAACACAATTTTCATTCTAGCTTGTATCCCTCCCGCAGACCTCGATTCGTACCTTTTTCGAAGCTAGTAATGTTTGACCGCGGTACGTTGTGCCGGTTGAAGGTTGGACTTGAAGACTTTACTTTTTTTCGTTGCTGAAGGCGGAGGCTCAACGTCGGGTAACAACACGTTTAACTGATACATAAAGACAGTCACGCGAGGCAGTAGAAATAAAAGAAACTGTCGCTGACTGCATGCCACGCATGGCTTATGTTTCTAAAACAATGTAAGTGTAATGAATCCGCACCAAACTTTCAACCGGGCATAGTATGAAGCAGTGAGGTCAGTAGCTTCGCTAAATGAAAGTTGTGTTTAACGCACGACAGAAGAAACGCGGCGCATCACGGGAGCTTAAAGGGGCCCTGCAATGACTTTTTTACTAATTTTTAATTTGCACCGAACCTGAGCGCACTGAACATAGTAGCTTAGTAAAACTTTTCTTTTCTCGAAATTCCCTTTATTTTAGAAGTTATAGGCAAATTAAAATTACAAAAACAAGCAAAAAATAACCTCCCTCATGACGTCCTTGGTTGCTTCAGAGTGGCCGTGAACTAGAAGAGAAGTAGTGAGCTCATCGAGCGCTCACGGCTGCCGCATTCCGTGTCGACGGCGCGAGAGGGCGCCATTAAAGCGTGTTCTGGATAGGCTGTATGCAGCGGGCAGCCAGAGCGGCTCTTATTGCATTTTTTGCGCGATTAAATACTCATTCGGCATGACACTTCATCGGCCACAAGAGACAGCAAACACAGGGTAAAGATCACTTTAGAATGGGAGCTGCTTTGCGCTGTTATACCGCGAAACGGCCAAACCGCAAGACAAAGCTTCACGCCGAAGGCCGGAGGGTCCGACGGGCTCGGAGCCCGTCGGACCCTCCTGCCCATACGACCGCAGCGCCGCCGCGTACATCCGAGACCTTTCCGTGTCGGCGCCTGATCCCACTATTCCTTTCTAGTATGCGCCGTCTTTTCCACCGCTTGGTGGCGGGTATGTCGACGGGTCATTTCTTGTTTCCGTACTTTATGAACTGCATTTGTTTCTTTTTTGATCTAAAATACTGAACAGAAACTACTTTTATATATAATTGAAACGGTTCGCGCCACTTATATTTTGTATTTCTACTAAAAAGAAGCATTTAGCGGCTCTGACCAATGGTAAGCCCAGGACCAAAGACGTCACATTTTGCGCGCTTTCGGTACCGCGGGTCGCCCTCGTCGGTGGAGGAGGTTTCCGCGTCGTCCGGATAAAATATGACGCACTGATATTTAGTTACTCTCTCCGTGCCCGCTGGCTTGCCCGAACCCCAAGAGACGTGGAAACCGCAAAAAAGGTAGACGCTTAAATATAATTGCAGGGCCCCTTTAAAGGACACATGCAAAGGAAAAAAACACTTTTTTTAAACGGCTTAGATGGAAAAAGGACGCCATAAAACGATTTTACAACGAAGAAAAAAAAAATTTTAGAGCTATATTTACGGCGCAAAACGAATTTGTAGTTGGCGCCCGCGGGCACCGCGGAAAAGTGGTCTGTATTTATCACGTGACTGGTCTTTATTTATCACGTGATGCTTGCGCTCTTTCGGAAGCTTCCTATGGCCTCTAAAAGTAACTTATTCATCTTTGTTTGAAGTATAACAAAAAACCAAGACGAATAAGTAACTTTTAGAGCCCAAAGGAAACTCCTGAAAAAGCGCAAGCAGACGTGATAGACCTGTGCGCCGGTCAGACGACGGCGGCGGCGCCCCGAAGCAGACGAACTTGTGCGGCGGCGGCGACGGCGGCGTGGAGAAACGCGTTGAAGCGGCGTTCGCACAACGCTCAGCGTGCGGCGGCGACGCAGCGCGGCGGCGCGCGGGCCTACCACGTGACCAGCGGCGGCTCCCGCGAGCGCCAACTATAAATTCGTGTAGCGCCGTAAATATAGCTCTAAAAATTTTGTTTCTTCGTTGTAAAATCGTTTTATGACATCCTTTTTCCATCTAAGCTGTCTAAAAAAATTTTTTTTTCCTTTGCATGTGTCCTTTAACATGTATTTATCCTTGAAGCCGCGGTTCCACCGCGAATACATCATAAAAAAATGCAGTTTGTAGTCACCGTGTGAGGCACGTTTATAACGGTCACATTGGTCACACAAAAAACTGCCTGCAGACATGTTCGAAGCATACATGTAAGTATGAATCAAATACGTTTCGAACATATTTGAGGTAGGTCCTCACATATTTCTGTTACCATGTCCGCAGCGAACACCGTCTGTTTTGTGTGATGTATGAGTATATGCGACTGCCACTTTAAAGCTCAACGATTTCTCACGCGGTGAGGGGGGGGGGGGGGGGGGTTCATAAGAACTCCTGTTAGGTCCAGGCATCGACGGACACTCTACGCTAATCAGAAGAGAGATTAGTGTTCTTACCGGGGGCACGTAAAAATGGTCCTCGCGCCTCAGAATCCCGAGAACATGATTCCACATTGCTCTCACACTAGCGAAAGGTTACAAGTCCCGATCAGGACAAGAAACTCGAGAAACGTGCTTTGTCGGGTGCGTTCGTCTCGCCTCCCGTAGTGGGTGCGAACATCTATCAAAAAGAGACTCACATTACGAGACGTATATAAACAGGAGCATGCATCGATGTCTGGTGTCGCGGACGGTGCGGTACCCTTATCAGTTTCTCGGAAATCATAGTTACAAGATGGCGAATGCGGAGGACGTGTGTGCCGACTGCTCCGGGAAAATCTTCGGCAGGCAGCAGTATCTCGAGTGCTGCGGCGACTGTGGCCAACGGTTTCATTGTAAATGTATCAACGTAAACGCGGAAGATTACGATGTGCTTATGGCAAGCGGACGGAGCAAATATAAATGCAAAACTTGCACTCGGCGGCGAATATCGATAAGCGACACGCCCCCTTCTACGAAAGAAGTTGGCGCCAAGGAACCAGCGGTAGCAGCGGTGGCTTACAACGCGGATACCGAGAACAAGCTTCTCGGCCTCGTGGAATTGCTGCTCGCAAGAGTAGACAAGCTGTCAGCGGTGGTGTCGTCTCAGGGGCAAGTGATTGCTGCGCTCCGAGATCAAAATGGAGAGCTACGAGCCAAGGCGAGCGAGACGTTGGACGCCGTGAATCAACTTCGTGCTGTGCTCGAAAATCCCCCCACCGTGACCCCACCTGAGAAACAACGGGCTACGTTCGCCGGCGCTCTGCAAAAACCGGCAGAACCGGGCAAGTTGGCCAGCACTGCGCAACGCACCGCGACGCAAGGAAGCGGTACAATGACAGCTTTGAATCCCAGTGCCAATACTACATCCCAGAACAAGAAGGGCCGACAGAGCGACATCAACAATGCTACGACAGATGAAGCCAACGATGAATTCCAAGAGGTTAGACGGAAGAAGAGCACCATGAGAGCCGGCAAATGCAAGTCGTCGAGCATCTCAAGTGCTCGTCGCCCGCGGAAGTCTCTGTTTGTAACACGCCTTCACCCGGATACATCGTCTGAAAATGTTTGTGAACTGTTGGCGTCAGTTACTGAGGTCACCTGCTTTGTGTGCACCAGGCTGCGAAGTAAGTTTGACACTTATTCATCCTTCCACATTGCTGTAGACGATGACAAGTTGGACGCCATCAGCGACGCTGAACTGTGGCCTGAGGGTTGCCTATTCCGTCCGTTTTACGGTCCGCTAAAGGACAGCATGCGTTTTGACCAAACGAGCAACCAACCCAGGAACTGCGATGAATAATGCACGCAAACTATCTTTGTATTACCAGAATACACGTAGCATACGTGGAAAGGCTGCGAAGTTCATAGAAAATTGTATCGCTTCTGAATATGATATATTCTGTTAACTGAGACATGGTTGCGGGAGGATATTCCTAGTACCGAGTATTTTCCGTCCCAGTTTTCAGTCTATCGTGGGGACAGAGATTACGAAATGTGCAATCAAATTCACGGGGGCGGTGCTCTGATAGCAGTCCGAAGCAATTTAGAATCCTATCGCAGACCTGATATGGAAATCTACAAGGAATCAGTGTGGATCGAAATTAATCTTCACGGACAACTGAATATTCTTCTGGGGAATCACTACTTCCCTCCGCAATGCAACGTTTCCACCTTTAGTTCTTGTATTAATCACGCTTTGAGCATGATAGACTTCGCAATATACCGTGTTTTTATTACGGGCGATTTTAACCTGCCTGGTGTGAATTGGGACACTGGTATTATAAACTCGTCCAACTCAGAGGTGCGAAGAAAAGCGAATGATTTATCTCAGCTCATGAACTACTTGGAACTATACCAAAAAAATTTTCTTGTCAACTACAAAGGCAACGTGTTGGATTTGTTCCTTACAAATGATAACGAATGTATACTACAACAAGCTAGCGCCCCACTTGTCCCTGTTGACACCTGGCATGTCCCGTTTGAAGTAGATTTGAGTATAGCTGATAACCAAGGTACAGCATGTCCGCAAGCGACTGCTTTTTCTTATGCAAAGGGGAATTACCTGGAGCTTTACGAGTTTCTTGCGAACACAGATTGGTAAGTCATTACATCAGGTAAAGATGACGTAGATAAACAAGTACTAATGCTTACAGACCTAGTGACATCAGCTATGAAGATGTTCATTCCGGCTTACGTACATGGTGTCACAAATCACTACCCTTCTTGGTTTTCCCACGAATTAAAACATACAACGAGGAAAAAGCTACGTTATCACAGACATTACAAGCTGACTAATAATCTGTTCTGGTACGAAAAGTTCAAATCGGAGCGAGCTTTAGCGAAGCGTCTTTATCGTCGTGACCTCCGAAGCCACACTCAAAGTGTTGAATCAAGCCTAAAGCAAAATCCGCAAAGTCTTTGGAAGTATACCAGGAACTTCTCGAATAAAAAGAAAACGGCGCAGAAGATAACACTATCTAACGGTTCGGAAGATATCAGCAGTCCGAGCGACGTCTGTCAAGCGTTTGCAGATTTCTTTTCTAGTGTTTTTGATTCCACGGGAAATACGTCTCAAACTTGCACACTGCCAGACCAGGAAAACGCATACTTATCAATTCCCGAGCTCAGCATTCACGACGTTTTTGCGGCGATTCGGGCGTTACCATAGAGTAATATACACAAGGTAAAGAGCGGACACTGCCATAGGCCCCAGCGGCCCAGATAGACTAGTGACACGGAGCGCTCCTAGCGGACGGTATTAAGTGTAATCTGATTCCGTTTCCGGTCAAGTTAGTTTCGGTTTCGGTTTGGGCGTTTTTGCTCCTGTTCTCCGGTACCCTTCTCTCTCTCTCTCCTTCCTCCCCGCTTCGCTCGGCTTTCGGGAGTTCCTTGACTCCCGAAGCCGCTGTTTTTTTGTTTTTTTTTTAATACTGACGCACTTTTGCTTTATTTTTTACGATAGAGTCCGTGCAAAATGTGTCAAACAATATTTCAACTTACCTCACAAAGCAGAAGTATATACATGTCTTATTCTTTTTCTATTGTAAAGCATTGAAGTTACACAATCGCCGCATTGACTCCTGGCTGGTGGAGCATTTTGGAGTCAACAACAGTAAGTGGTTCGAACAAATTTTATTGGACCACATTCATGTATACATGATTTACTTCAGAAGCTCTGTATGTTTTATACGAAAGAGATCGATACTCACAAAAATAAATGAATACGCAGGACTTCGGCATATCGTACACTTCGTAATAGATTCTTAGAGGAACCAAGTTAACAAAACCTTTTTACGGAGAGCATGCTGTATGATACATTCACTTTCACGCCGACTCGGGTACAGGAAGTAAGTGAAAAAATAAATAGGACATCGCTATCATTACCAGTCATAAGAGTATAATAACAGTGCGATGCACACGCCGGATAGTACAAATTCCCGATTTCCAGCAAATATAAAAAAAAAAACCATTTGCATAGCCTCAATTTTACTGCGGGCGAGCCATTACCAAACAATGAGAACTCTATTCGAAATCTGACAAGATTCAACGTCCCTAAACATTCCCCGAAATTGTTCAGAAAAGAAATATGGCTTCAGAAAAAAGCGGCTAAAAAATTATGGACAGTGGATACAAAAGTGGATACATTTTTTTTTCAAATACTTTTAGCCTCTATACACTATTTTCTATCGAAATTTTGTAGAAAGTGGACAAATATTTCTGTTGGGGAGCCGTGATACACATTCGCTGGAAAAAGGGGAAACAAATATTTGGAGAGCAAGCTGCACCGCCCACTTAATAAGCACTTTTTGTTTTTGGTTTGGCAACCGCCTCTGTTAACACACTATTAACAGTTAAACCTGTCTTGTTCTTACTAGCCACTGAAGAGTGTAACCGAAAATTGTCCAAATTCCGGTTAAGACATCAAACATGTCAACACAAGCGTATATTCTGCGAAACAAGTTTAAAAACCCTTTGTGGTACTCCTCTGGGCAAAGGCTAAAACCACCCAGACCTCAAAGTGTGCTATACAAGGCGGTACAAACTCCTCGAACATGTGTCACACTCGCTATTATGGGAAGAAAGTGATTTTCTAGTTGCTGAATGAAATGAAAGGCAGCCTGTGATGGTACTTCTAAGTTCCCGAAGAATTTTCCAGGCACGTGGTATGCTTTAGGAACAAGACAGTACTGGTGAGGCCTGGTCAAGTTATTAGACTCATCCGATAGCAGCTGAGAACAGTCACAGCTGTAAGTTGTCTGTTCAAGCAAAAGCTTGATCAAATAGCCCCAAACGTAATAAAAAAAGTGGACGAGTCATCAATTATGTTAGACCTGATGTCTGATGCCAGCTCAGAAATATCCTCTAGTGGCGGGAAGTTATCAATTGGAAGACATTCCACAATGTCTGAAATTAAACTTCCATGGTGCGGAGATATTTGTAACTCCTTTAGGAGGTCCGCCTTGTCATCCTCTACGTTTTCATTGTCCGACAGTTTAAACAGTTTCTTTATTCAGAGTTGTTTAAGTCCTGAGTTGAACTGATGCATATTTGGGTTTGTGTTGCAGCCCAGCATGTGTCGTATATAGCTCCAAAAACCTTCTCAAGTGTGTCTTGCTGCAGGCGTCGTGTAAGTAAGAACTCAAAGTCATGGCTGCTTGACAGCTCATCCCAGAGCTTGAGGACACTTTTTATAGTAACTTGCCACCCAATGATGGCTTATGGCTGCCTCCTACTTTGGAACTGCCATGCTGAAATCCATCCGAGTTATTGGTGGAGAAAATCAAGTATTTCAGATTCTCCCTTCAGAATGGCATGAGGCAACTTCTGCCATGTCTTCTTGAATTTTTTAGCTATTTAGACAATCAAAAAGTATGTACATCCTATCACAAAAATAGGCTGTAGCCATGGCTGCCTCAGAAAGTTCCTTGGCATAAACAAGGGATATGATTGCAAGAAAGAGTGAGGCACTCAGTACCTGTGGGGCACAATTTTCTTTTATGTTACATAAAGGTTCTTGAAAAAGTGTTTCTCTCAGTAAGTTTCGGAGCCAATTGCAAGCTCATCTCATGAATATAACAATAAAGTTCAACCATAGAAGACCACTCAATGACCTAAATTCCAATGCAAAGTTTGTGGGCTTGGAGATTGCTCTTGGTTGTTTTGGGAAGGTGAGGAACATCAAAGACAAAGTAAATGTGTTCCTTGTCAACTTCAAGAAATGGCTTATCACCACACACACCAAGCTTACGTTTGAAGCTCCCTAACCGCAGACCACAGCCTTTACTGTGAAGCCAACAGTCCTAAAGGGGCGACGCACTGATATTTGTATTTTGCGCAAATACCGCTTAAAACGAATCCCTGACGTTAACGATCTGTGAAATACCTGTTAGTTTTCACCATACGCAATCAAAATTGCAAAAAAAAAAACAAAAAAAAACGAGCAGAGTTTACTTTTTTAAATCGCAGCCAGAACAAGCGGCCCCGTGATCTGGAGCCGATTATATGCCGTCAATGTTGATCATAGCCATGCGCTGGGGTTGGCGAGGCACAGGACATGCGCCGAGTTCCAGACATTGATATGGTTCGGCTGTTGTCGTCATTGCAGCGATTGGACACAGGACACTACCCGAATGTTTCTCGAGCTATCGATTATCACGAGCTCAAATCGAGTGTCCACGCCATGCTCGGGTCCAATCTATGAGCGTCACTGGGCGGTACTGCTACCGCCCAGCTACGTCATTAGGTTTTTCGAAGGAGAGATTGAATGAAAACACTCGGTTTTGTGCTCGAAATTACAGCGCAACAAAGGAGTTTCTTGGTCAGTGGCGTTGCGTGCGAGTATCCTTGAGTCCCACTAGTGCCAGTAAGCTCGTGTAAAGTGAAAAAACATTACAATTGAATATCGTTGCACCGCCCCTTTAAGCTCCCGATTGAGAGAAATGAGGAGACTGCTTTAAACAGAAGACGTTATTGGAGTGTGCACAACAGTGTATGCAAGGGGCTAAACGCCCCTCCTAGAAATTTCAGACAGCATAACAACCAAGGCTCTATCTGCAATGTTGAGGTTCGTTCAACAACGTCATCTGTAAACCCATGGACAACGTCGTGTGCAGGGCCGTAAGTTAAATTCTTTTTTAAAACAATCTCATCGAAAATCAACATGCACATACGTTCAAGTGCAGCCAGACAGCCCGGCAGAAACAACAGCGCGAGAAGCTCGAACCGATCGGTTCCACGAATTCACGCCGAGCATGCGAGCACGCGGGCGGTCATGCGTCACCTTGATTGATGCAAAGTCGACCGAACATGATGCAGCAGAAAGCACAGATGGAAGGCACGCACGGCACAGACGAACGACGCAGGGACCAGCAGAGGCCATGCAGAATGATGCAGAGGTGACGGCGTGCAGGCAGGCAGGCCGGCCGGCCATTGCAGGCGCCATTCATCACGTGGTTTTTGTGACGTATTTGATTTAAACTATATAGTCGTTTTAAGTACTTTAAACAATTTTAAAGCATTGTCATTTAAAATATAAATACTTCTCACAGAAAGAGTTTTAATTAATTTTAACCAAATTGCAGAAAAGCGCCACGTAGCGGAGGGTATGAAACGCACTATCTGGGCCGCGAACCGGCTCCTGTGTCCTCTCTTTACGTTTACTATATTACTCTATGGCGTTACCACCTAAGAAATCGGCTGGAGCCGACGGAATTCCTTTGTTTATAGTGAAAGGGTGCGGTGACGTGTTAGCTCCGATTTTAACTTTTGTATTTAATCGGTCGTTGAAAGCTAGGCTTTTTCCAATTGCATGGAAGTACTCTCTAGTTGTGCCAATATTCAAAGATGGGTCGGCACTAACTGTCACTAATTATCGTCCAATTTCACTGATCTGTTCGTTTGCCAAGGTGTTCGAAAAGGCCATGCATTGTCATATCATGCATTTTTTTTCCAGACGTATAAACGTGCAACAACATGGTTTTATGCCAAATCTTTCTGTGGAAACAAACTTAATAGCGTTTACGGAATTTGTGGGTGCCAAACTAGGGTCGAAGCAGCAGGTCGACGCAATTTACTTTGATTTTAAAAAAGCATTTGACCTAGTGAGCCATTCACTGCTAGTTAAGAAACTTGCGTCCTATGGTATCTCCTTACCATTTTGCGAATGGATTCAGAGCTATCTGCATGACAGATGGAATTCTGTTTCATACGGTGGTGCACAATCAACCGCGTACCTCTCCAAATCGGGAGTCCCGCAGGGTTCTAGCCTATCGCCTCTGCTTTTCAACATCTTCGTGAACGATATTTGCTCATGCATAAATCACTCGGAAATGTTACAATTTGCCGATGACGTTAAGCTTTTCCGAGCTATTGTGGACATTTCTGAGTGCAATAAACTACAGCAAGATATTACAGCATTGGCAGACTGGTGCAAGGACAACAAGTTGGTTCTCAACCCTGCTAAAACAAAAGTCATATCTTTTTCGAGAAAACATTTCTTTAACACCTTTGACTACACTTTGAACAAGTGCTCGATTGAGCGCGTCTCAGTTGTACGTGATCTAGGAGTTTTCTTGGACAGTGAATTTAAATTCTCTGATCATGTGGCATACTTGAGCAATACATGTTACCGTACTTTGGGCGCAATTACCAGAATGACTCGAAACTTTAGAGGATATTCTTGCTTTTTGCATTTGTACCGATCCCTCATCCTGTCTAAACTGGATTTCTCTAGCGTTGTTTGGAATCGTTTAAACCAGACAAACTCGAATGAACTTGAAAATGTACAGAGGAAGTTTGTTCGACTACTTTACGATCGTTATTTTAACAGGCGAATTTATTTCAGCCATGAGCGATTGTTGAAGATTTTAAACCTGCATTGCCTCTCCGAAAGGAGGCAGGCACGAGACTTTTTATTTTTACACAAATGTCTTCACGGTTTCATAGATTGCCCCAAGCTCACCTCATCCGTACTCATTGCTGTACCTGGCAGGTCTCTTCGCTCCCATCGTGTTTTCGGTTCCTCTGATCCAAAAAGCTTAAGACCCATTGAGCGTATCCAGTATAATTTTAACATGTCAAATGTCGCAAACACACCCGAAGTAGACATCTTTTTGCGGGAAAGTTTTAGTTTGCGGTCTCTGCTAGTGCTTTTATAATGTGACGCCCTCTTGTATCAGTCTTTTTGGCAAACAGTGTTGTTTTCAACTTTATGCACTTTTCTCATTTACATTAGTATTTCACGTTTTTGTTTGTTCAAATTATGTATGCGTTTGCGTGCATCTTTTTTATGCAAAACTGCATGTAGGTGTCAACGGTGCACCCTTATGTAGGCCTATGGGCTGTTTAGGGGCACCGGAAAAGTACAATAAATAAATAAATAAATAGAACCACCTAGCTAAACCCCCCCTCCGACGTCGTATACGTACAGAGCGCGACACTGTTAGCGCGAACGAGCGATCTCCGGTTTTTCCAGTTTTTTTCTTTGAAACCAAGGGATGTCATCAAAGTTATTATTGCTACGGAAAGAGCTCATTTTGTTCTATAATGTAAGCGGTAAAATTCCGTGCTCGCTAATACTGTTTAGAAGTAAATTGCTATTATGCGCCGATGTCGTTTTCGCGCTAACAGTGTCGCGATGTGTACGTGTCCACGCAAAATCCAAGGTGACAAATCCGCAGTGTTCAATTTTCGGTGTCAAATAAAAAGGGGTCAACGTCCAACTCAAGTATACTGTATGAGCGTTCGACTGAAACTCGCGTTTAATCAGCGAAACCACGAGTCCCCACAAAAAGCTGATACAGCGGTCGTGTCCAATCTCTACTGTGGGCTGGCCACCTTTACATGACGCCGGAATTCAGCGCTACGGCTGTCTAACCTAGGTGTTGATTAGTTAGATAAGTCTAACAGAAGGGTAGATGGGCCTAACAAATGTGCTCACCCCCCCCCCCCCCCCCCTTAAATCGCCTGGAAAATAATTGGCGGTTTTATAGTTTCCGACAGGTACGTTAACGGAGCGTCCCCTTGGTACCGCAGTAGATGTGCCTTCAGGTCAAAGGCAGACTTGTGGAGCTTTTGGGGCGACGACCTACCGCGGGAGAGGACACTGTGTTCGAAACACGATGCTGGGCCCGCAGAGCGACGTATACGAACAAATCCGCTGAAGCGAAAGGCTGTCTCGGATGCCTATACGAAAACTTCGACCACCTGTACGCATATGTAAATAAAAGAGTACAAATTTCTGAACGTGCCACTCCAACTTTATCTGACGTTCCTTCCAACAGTAAAGCGTCGTTTCACGCCACACATACTTTGTGAGCTGAGTCACCGGCAGCTTTATACTACTGAAGCTTAGAGAGAGCCCGAAAGTTCTTGCCTCTTTGCTGGAGCCTGTCAAGAAGCTCGGCGTCTTCGACGGTTATGCAAGCGGACGGAATCCGGCCAATGTTTTGTTGGTACTTCATCCAGCCCGTGTGGGGACTGCCAATGGAGAATGGGGTCACCGACCGGACCAGGGCGGCCACGGCACCCGCCAGGTACGCTGCAGAGGCCCCGTTCTCCCGGTACGTTAACGTAGCCGTGTAGTTGCTGTAGTTCTCGTTGAACACCACGATCTTTCCCTTGGCCTGTCGGGACAAATGCATTGGCCATCAAGTGATGCTACGAATACTGCACATTGATGACTGTGCTCGCGCTAATATTAAATATTTCTAGTTATGTATAACCTGATCACCACTTCCAAAACGGTACACTTCCAATAGCCTTACTGGCTTCACTGTCATGCTACAGATGTAATATCCAAGGCTGGTGTTGACTATAGGCTCACTTGTCCAGCGTAGCAATGGGGAGTAAAACACGGCACACGTAGCTAGTTCCGTACCGTCTTCTGTCCTTAGGGATAGCTGAGAGAAAGAATCTGGTGAAGGAACAGTGTCGAGAAGTACTTTAAGTACACACTGTACTTAAAGTACTGCATCAAGTAGGTTTAGAACATGTGTACTTTACTTGAAGTATTTTTTTCTGGTACTTTCCGAGGAAAGTGCAAGTACCGACTTCAAAGTACATTACCCGAAATTGGTCTCGATACGTTTGTACCACCAAATTGTGCTTTGTCAACTCTGAGGAGATAGTGGGAGGGATACTCTACCCTCACCTGAAACGCGAGCAGACGACGGATCGCCTCGTTTGTTCTGGGGCTGCTTTCCCAATGCTTTGCGAACTTTCGCCACTTCTCGCTCGGTCAGCGCAAGCGAGGAAATTAAAAATATCAGGGAAGGACAATTAATCGTAATGTAACACCTGAGACTGTGGTGAAGAAAAATGAAGAAACTTTCAAGTCGAAGAAAAAAACAACAGAGGAGAATTAACGTCTCAACGTTTTGAGACGTTCTTCTCTGTAATCTTTTCCTTCGACTTGAAAGTTCCTTAATTTTTCCGCACGGCAATCTCAGTTGTCAAATTATGTTTAATTATTACCAGCTCGCCTGCATATTCATTGTTTCGTTAAGGAGAGGACACTCCTCTACGAGAGGATTGCTTGCAGAAGCTACAAGGTTGACGTCGTGCTCTCTCCTAGTACGTTAGCCCCCTTGGGTGCAACAAGCCAGTACAAGCGGTGCCAAATTCAGAAGTCGGACTTCTGAATTTGGTGCCATTTTTGAAAATAACTACTCCTTGCCACTTGACTTCATCCAATATTCGCCGCCATTTCGTAAAATAAGTGATGCACCCCGGTTACCCCTGGGGCAGTGCATACCAGTTAAAACATCACTGTATATGGGGAATGAAGGGGCTTCATAAGAGCTTGTGTTAAAATGTTCTTGTGCTTTACTTTGAAAGTACATTCCATTTAGAGTAATTTACTTCAAGTACATTGCACCCAGTGTGATTACTATTTTACTTGAAATGCATCACCTCTTTTTACTTCGCACTTTTTACTCTTTTATATTAGAGACTATAGTATCTAATATAAAATAGTAAAAAGTCCGAACTACGAAAAAGTGTTAACTAGGACTTTATTGTACAGCCTATACGAAAAGACTTAGTTGCCTGTCAACGCCTTTCAGGAAACAAGTTCCGTAATCCAGTCAGATTACTCCCGAAGCCTAAAAATGAAGTGTATCCTAGGCTAGCAACTTGCAGGCCGTTACGGCGATTCCTTACAGAACTGTGGTACGCCAAACACGTTATAGCTTATAAGGTCGTTCACATACGTACATTAGTGTTTATACGAAAACTTGCAGACTCGTGGTTGCATTTTGCAACGTGTTCTACGTGACATGGTCACTTTGACCACGTTACGTGCGATTTCTCCATGTCGCTTTTTTGTATTCTTTTTTATTTTGTGTGTGTATTGGCTACATAGCCTCCCCTATACATCAATTATACGAGAGAAAAATAAATTCCGGCAGCATTTTTACAACGCCTTACAAAATCGTAATAAGTAGAACACGTTTTTGGGGACGGTAAATCTGAATGAAATGGTCTATGTGACGGTGACTGACACCGAGACTTCCGACGCGAATGCGCACTAGCGTTCATCGGCTGTCACGGTCGCCTATGCTAGTTAATTTAAGCCCGATACATTTGTCTTTCTTTTATATGTAGCAATAAATGCACAACTTTCCCCAAGAGCCTTTTCTATGTTAAAAAAAAGAAAAGACGTTTACAATTATCTGTAATGCCGAATTAGAGCGCAGCTCTTGAGGAGGAGTAGGCGAGGGTACGGAGGGGAGGGTCACTTGTGACGTCAGACGTCACGAAAGTAAAATCTTCCCCTCTACATTTGCCCCCTAAATTTCGCGGGAAACGTTTTCCCGCCTAATTTAGGGGAAAGGTTTTCCCGCATAATTTAGCGCAAAAGTTTTCCCGGGTTGAGTGCGTCACGTGTGATGTCACGAGGGTAAAATTCTATGATTAGCGGGGAAATTTTCCCGCTAAATTTAGCGGAAAACCGTCGGCGTAACTGCGCATTGCATTACAAGACGTTTTCCATTATGACGTTACATGTGACGTCACAAGGGCAAAATTTTCCCGCTAAATTTAGCAGAAAACTTTTCCGCCAAATTTACCAGGAAACTTGCCCTCGTGACGTCACACGTAACGTCATTATGGAAAATGTCTTGTAATGCAATGCGCGGCTACGCCGACGGCGACGGCGACGCCGCCCAAGCCGGAAACGGGAGCCAAAGAGCTGCGCTCTAAAACGTTAAAGGCGGAATGAGTGAATTACGATAAAGTCAACCTTAGCCGCATTGGCGCGCAGTTCGTCGAAGGATCTGACAACCAGGACAGACGCCGTGATGCCCCACGGCCACGTGCCGACGCTGCCTCCGAGACCGAGCATGTTGAGTCGCTGTGAGCGGGGTTTGAGCAACCAGGCCGACTCTTCGCCTCTCTCCCAGTGAGGTACTTTGGCGTCCTCGGTGTACACAGCGTCCAGTCCTTGTCTCGAAAGCAGGGTCACCATGTAGTCGATGGAGTTCTCGAGGTTCTGCGTTCCAGCAACCCTGGAGCCGAAATCATCCACAAACTTGGCCAGTTCCTGGTAGGTTCGATTCCGTTCCGAACCGTGCACCACACGCTCGATGATGGCACTAACGACCGGGGCATAGCCGCGTATCTCTGCGACAAGACTGTCCGAAAGCTGGCTGCTGTTACACGAGTACGTTGGGTCCAGGCTCAAGGATGTCTGCCAAGTCAGCGTCCCAGCAAACAGCACAAGACCTAGCAAAGTACCCATGTTGGCGGGCAGAGAACACCCCGCCTCCAACGATACGGGATCATCTGCTTACTCCAGCTGTGATATAGCCCGTTTTCAGCACTGGGTCGGAGTTATAACAGGTGGAGGAGCGGGCGACGTGTGAGTGTGATAGACTGACTTACTTCCGTTCGAACTCAGACGTGGAAAACATTTAAGCAAAGGCTTCACTTTCGACGTGTCGAGCAGAGCCTACTCTTTTAGGCCGCAGCTCTTAGGCGGCCGCCTCCGGCTTGAGCGACGTCGCCGTTGCCGACGGCGTAACTGCGCGATGCATCATGGGACGTTTCCCATAATAACGTCACGTGTGACGTCACCCTCGTGACGTCACACGGCGGCTAAATTAGGCGGGAAATTTTTCCACCAAAGTTAGCGGGCACTTTTTCTGCTAAATTTAGCAAGGAAATTTCTCCGACAATTTTTTCCGCTAGATTTAGGAAAGCAATTTTTCTGCAAAATCTTTTTTTTTTTTTTTTTTTTTTAGTTACGCGACGCGAGAGGAGTTTGCCTGCAGCAAAAAGAAACCTACAACAACCTATGGAGGTTTTTCTTTGAGATGCTGATGCCAAGTGGGGCCAACGAACTAAATTTCAATACGCAAAATTGCTTTCTTTTTACGATTGATATCATTTTTGAAATTCCTTTGTACGATGGCAATTTTTATATGTGCATTGTTGTTATGGTAATCAGAGTTGGAGTGTTTAGCAAGTGGTGTTTTTTCCTTATTCACGATATTCGACTTGCTGCCATAGAATAGCTTGTTCGTGGAATTTCTAGTTTCAACTACACATTTATTTCATATTGCAGAGTGTGCAGTTTATAACACATATCACGCTGGGGGCGTTGCAGTCAATACGTTAGTTTAATATTAATGAAGCAAGCTGTTGCGCAGCTCGAAATACTATCAGCGGTCAAAAGAGAAAAGGGCAGAGCTGGCGTGCGGTACTCCGAAAATGACCGCAGCCACCGGATGAATCGGGACTTCTTGTATAAAATGGACATGGCATACTCCTTCGATGCTTGAGGAAAGTGGAAAATGGTGATTCGGAAAACAACTTCTTAAGTTTGTCGTCAGCGTGCATGATATTTAAATGTCTCTTCAGTATACAATTTAGGCTTGATATGTTCAGTTTATAGCCAAGGGTGCCCCTGCTCCGTTAGAGCGCGAAGCTGCTGAGAAGAATGAAGGAGTGTGCCCCAGAGCGGACGGGATAGTTTCTTTTGACTAGCGTTTTTTTTAGTTTTTTTTTTTATAAAAGTTACATTTTCTCTGAAGCTCAAGTCTTCAGAGCAAATTCTACGTAACCAAAGGAACCGACTGTAAGTATACTGCATATTTTTTTTTACATTTTGGGTTGTAGCACACAACCAATAAAACAGTGGTACTGAGTCACTCTGAGGACTATGCGAAGTTGCTTCGAGCCTAAATTGTGGGTTTTTTTACAAACACCTTTGATGCATTTTATTCTGGCCGGCGGCGAAACGACTGAGCTGATGTATACTGGGAAGCGTACCATCGTCTACGGCCGTATCCAATGACACACATTTTCATAACAATAAACCAATGAAGCGATTGATACTTTAATGTGAAGGAGCGAGTCGGCAACTAGACTATCAATGTACTGAATAGGGAAGAACTAAACTCGCAAGCGTACTACTGACTGTTTTGTTTTCGTGAACACCCAACTCTTAGTGAATCTCGCGGTCTAAAAACAAATCTCGTGCAATGACTCAGAAAGTGTATGAAAAAACAACTAATATTATCTCGACCTGTTTTATTACAAAAATAGTACTCGAAAAATATTTCGACGTTGTCATCTAGACCGAGTAGGAAATTAATTTTATTGTTATCAGCCCTGCTAAAGTACTCATAACAGCATTTTACAATAAGGAAATAAACTTTTTTTTATATATGAATACCTATGAACAACAGTCAAAGCTACATTCGCGAGCCAGCCCGCGCTTCAGGTTTTGAGACGTGCATTTTTACCGCAGGCGCTCGTTCTGTGGAAGGACGCTTCAAAGCAGCGACCTCGCGCCCTCGTTCTTGTGGCATTGACTGCAGTCTCAGTTTAAAGGGTATCTCCGCTTCATCTTTGTTTCTGAAAAAAAAAAACACCACACACACACAAACAATGCAGTTTTCTTTATTATCACCCAGGGAGACCACATGTCAAATATTACGACCGAGGTGCGGTCGTGTACCACTACTGCGTGGTGCACGTTAAAGACCCCAGGCTAGCAGTTGTACTGCACTGGCTAAATTGCCCACATAGAGCGGGTGACTCGTCGCAACTTTGAATTGGCTGACCAACTACACGCTGTATAAATATCCACACAACCACATTAATTATTCGGTTTAAATGTTTCTTCAACGGTCCGGCAACCACTCGCCAAGTTGCCGAAATCGACTGACTCGAGCGGGCCGACTGAGGCGCAACCAACAGCGCACTCAATGCTACGGCGTGGGCGTAGCCAACATTGAACTAAGCCTCATCACCATTGGGGAAATGGTGATGACGTTTAGTTTAATGTTTTGCTTTTGCTTGTTTTTACTTCTCCGGGCAAGCGTAAAGCGCGAGACACATGCGCGAAAAAGCCATCCGATCCGACGTGCGAACCGCCGGAACGACGTCCGAGGGCGAGGGTTTTCGTCGCACCGGAGCGTCGGACGAGGCCTCCGTCCGGCGCCGGCGTGCGTCCAACTTGCCAGATATCGCCGCACGCACGGTCCGATTTTCGGAAGGCCGCAGTGGCCGCAGCCAATGAGCACGGATGGCGAAGGTCATGTTGTCAAGTGACTTTCGGACCGATCGGGCGAGGAGGCGCGACGTGGTTCGGGGAAGCGGATGTGGCGGTGCACGGTGCGTCACGCGACGCGAGTCGTCGTTGTGAAGGAAACGGACGCCATCGAGTTTTCCCGCGCGTACAAAACGAGCTGCTGATTTCGCGCGCCAAAGCAAGCCGGCCTTCTGGGACCGATCGAGCCCGTCGAAACCCGAATATACTCCGTTTCACCTTAGGATGGACAGCAGCGGACGCTACGAGCCATTCTAATGTCATGTGAGCTTCGGGAGAGACGCAGTTATGTGCGCGGTACGTAGTCACGTGATTTTTACGCAGTGCTCGTTTCGCTGGGATGGCTCTAAGGTCCGCTGCGGTCCTTCGCGATTAAGTGATTTTGAGCAGCAAAATAGCCTCAGGGAAAATCTTCACACACGCACACTTTAATAGAAGGTAATAAAAATATTATGTTTGTGTTAAAGCCAGAAAAACCAAGAAGGGCGAGGGAAGTATTTTAGTTTTCTAGGCTAGGTGGCGCGAGCTACCGCCCGTTATAACTATAGCCATTAGTATCCATCCATCCATTTGGTAGAGGGACACCCGAAACTGGGCGGAGCTGAACGGAGCGACGCAACGACGCGTCGGAAACCATGTGTCGCGAACCGTCCTGTGCGGCGATTCGGAGCAGCCATCTTCCCGACAGTTCGCACGCCGGATCGGACAGTTCTGACGCGCATGTGTCTCGCGCTTAACAGGTGACGTCAGCGACGCTTCGTCTCGGCCAGCACCTCCTATACTTCGTTTCAGCTTAGGTCCGAGCGCAGCCTATATTATGAGTCGAAGGGCCAATACAGCGCAAAAAGCGCAGCGTCATGGCGTGCTCTCTGCGCTTTATAGAACTAGCCAGTAGAGAAGCACGCACAAAGAAACGGCGAATACCGTCTGGCCCTTCGGCCAATCAAACAGACGTTGTGCAGGCGTAGCCAAATGTCGTAGACACCCAAAACGTCGTGCATACCACACTTGTGCCTGGCACACGCCCGCCCGAATCCAACACCTCCTAGAAACTAAGGCCGTAGCGCTCTTCTCGTGACGTCGCAAAGGAAGGCCGCCGGGGGCGCGCATCGAAGCGAAGGCAACGCGCGAGGGTTGACCGTCGTAACGCGCTTTTGGTCACATACGCGTGTCTTATTAGTTAAAATGAAAGCTGGACATAGCAACGGCGCTAGAAAACATTTTATTACACGGGCAAAAATTATACCGCTAAATAAGCGGTACGAAATGGCACGAAGTATGCGTATAAGACGTCTATAAAAAAAGGGGATTGTTTTAAGTCGAAAACATAGAGTCACAAACTTATTGCTGTATGAATCCATGTTTTATACAGAAATACTTCGATAAAATGGCGAGACACGCAGTGATTGGACACAGCAAAACAGAACGCAGTTAAAAAGCACGTAGACGTAGTCAACGCGGACACGGCTAGACAAGCGTCACTTACGATGATGTAAGCGATGCTATCGCGTGCAGTAACTGAATTCTTGCATTATACCCCGGCCACATGGCAAAAGTAATGTAATTCTGATCGAATGATATTATGGGGTTGACTAATCAGCTTGCGACGCTCGTATAATCACTCAAGACCATGAAATGATTAAATCCCGTATCATTTAATGAAAATATATTAACTTTTCTGTGTTGGAGGGCTACCAAACTTACCATTTACAGTCAACTAATTTACTTCTTCCTATGGGCTCGAGCTGCCTTAGAACACTTGTTTTGTATACAATAATACTATTACCTTTATACAGTTAAGATTCTAGTATAAACGCGGTAAAGGCAATAAGATATCCTTAGTATAAATAAACAAAGAAGGACGAACAACGAACTTTCAATAATCACACAAACTTTTTATTCACCTTCCAGTAAAAACTAGAATATTACCACGCATATTTACAACGCATATGAACACTCTTTCTTTAATATTCACAATTTACTCCGATTTTTCTTGATTCATATTTTGTCAATAAAACTGTCAAACCCCGTGGGGCGCTTCTCAGACAACCAGCCAAGCAAATAAGGCGCATATCTATACGTTAGGCAATGGGACCGAAGTCATTAATCCCGTTAGAAACGTATAAAGCAATATGAGGGGGACAACATGTGATTAAGAGAGACATAAGTGCTTCCGCTGCAAGTTCAAAACAAAAGTTGCTGCGTTCAGCAAATGCTGCACATAGTTCATTGAGGGCAACTTGTGCCGTTCTGAGGAAATGAAACCACATCAAGCAAATTAGACAAAAGCAAAATGTCTTTTTTTTTTTTTTTTTTTTTTTTTTTTTACGCCAGCTTTGTTCTAGAACAATATCGAGCAGCTGCGACATGTCACTAGCCTTTATTTGTAAAGAGGACGATAAAGGCTGGTTTAGACATTTGCGTCGGTTACGTAGAAGCAATCAAAACGACAGCCACAGGGCCAATGGGACAAACGCGATTCATACGCATGTTTAACCTCAGGTACAGACTTGGGTATCGCATTTTCCGGTTAATAAGTCGCACCGCTGCATAACCCAGGCAGCACAGACACGTTGAAACAACGTCGAAAGAACGTCGATGACGTCAGGAACCACATGTCGAAAGAACGTCGAAAGTCTGAACGTCAGGTCCCTTCGACGTAAGATGGAAAGGCTCCCTGGAAAAAAGCGTGGATTTTACGTCGACATAACGTCCCACTTAACGACCTTAGAACGTCAAGTGCACGTCTGATTTGGAAGGGAAGTCAAGTTATAACGTTATATCAACGTTGCCACAATGTCCCATTTAACGACCATAAAACGTCGAGTGTACGTATAAACTGAATAGGATGTCAATTGAGAACGTCATATTAACGATATCATAACGTCCCAATGAACGACATAAAATGTCGAGCGCACGTCTGTGATGTTATGTCAACGTTGAAATAACGTCCCTTTTAACGACCATGAAGTTCGCGAAAGCACGTATATTCGAACGGAATATACCACCTGCTAAATCCCCCAAGCGCCCCGGCCCTCACTCCAGGAATCATGGGAACGGTGTTCCTGCGCGCAGCTCCCTAGTGATAGGTGATTTCGGCCACTTCCATGATTAAAGAGCTTTGGGTGTAATTAGAAGTCACCCTAAACAAGCGCCCTATAGTGCCTAAGGAATTGTCATATCACTTTTAAGATTTCTCGTCAATGACAGCGTTTTCGATACTGTGCATGCTGTCCACCCTTCAACCTGGCTCAGCTGCAGAAATCTCTTACATTATTATGATTCTTTTACAGCTTCAAAGACGCTAATATTAAGTTAGAAACGCTAAAAAAATGACCGCATCTCCACGTTGTGAATGATGTTGATTGGGACGAAGCTCTGGTGGTGCTGATGATACTGATTTTATTGTTTACAGCTAGTGCTGATGGTGCTGATTTTTTTATTGCTCATAGGTAGTGCTGAGTTCCAGGTTGCGTTTCGACTTCATTATTACTGATTTATGGTCAGTGAAATGCAGAGCCAGTGGCTCTTCTAACGATCATCTTGGATCCGCTAGAAGAGGTGGGAACGCATCTTCACCGCTTAAGTCAACGGTTCATCTCAGAAAGAAAATGTGCGGTATGGATCGTGGTTATATACGCATTTGAGCATTTGAGCGCAGTGCCCTCTCGTTTATAAACGTTGATCCAATCCATGCAAAGTTTAACGCTATTATATACGCATTTGACCGCAGCGCCCTCTCCTGTATAGACGTTGAGCGGCTACATGCAAAGTTTCATCCATGACAGAAACCCCAGCTCTTGAGTTACTACTACATCTCAGAGCCCCCTACTCGTCCCGTAGTCGTGGCCTCCCCGCACAGGTTCGAATCCTGTCGACTGCGCAAACATTTTTTTCTTTTTATGTGAGCACGGACGCCGGCCGGCCGGCTGGCCGGACGGACGGACGGACGGTCAAGGCTAGACCCTAAGGAGCTTCGCCCCTAAAAGTGATTTAAACAGCCCCGCTGACTCCGAGCTAAATCCTGGTTTTTGTTGTGAATTCTCGGCTTTTAAGCAATTTCTGCTAAAACAACAATCAAGAGAATGATAATATTGTAAGAGATGTCTGCAGCTCAGCCAGGTTGAAAGGTGCATTGCATGCACAGTATCAAAAATGCTGACACTGACGAGAAATTTTAGAAGTGATGGGACAGCACTTTGGGCTCTATAAGGCTCTTGTTCAGAATGGTCAAGGTGTTCGCTCAGACATTTTTAGGACGTCTCGCGTTCAACGTTCAAAGAACCTCCCCCAAAAAAGGTAGAACTGACGTCGAATAATGTCGATGACGTCAAGGTGTTGCTCCAGACATTGTTGGTATGTCTCGTGTCCACGTTCAAAGAACTTCCCGGAGAAAGCGTAGAACTGACATCTCTTAATGCCAATGACGTCAAGCTGTTGCTCAGACATTGTTGGGACGTGTTGCGCTCAACGTTCGAATAACCTCTCGAAAAAATGTAGGAATGACGTCGAATGATGCCAATGACATCAAGGTGTTGCTCAGGACATTGTTGGGACGTCTCGTGCTCCACATTCAAAGAACTTCCGGAGAAAACGTAGAACTGGCGTCTATTATTGCCAATGACGTCAAGGTGTTGCTCAGACATTGTGGGGACGTCTCGCGCTCAACGTTCGAAGAATCTCCCGAAAAAACGTAGAACTGACGTCGAATAATGTGGATGACGTCAAGGAATTGCTCAGGAGATTTTTGGGACGTCTCGTGTTCGACGTTCAAATAACTTCCCGGAGAAAACGTAGAACTGACGTCGAATAATGTCGAAGACGTCAAAGTGTTGCTCAGTATATTGTTATGACGTCTCATGCTCGGCGTTCAAAGAACTTCTCATACAAGACGTCGAACAGACGTCGATTACTGTTGAAGACTTCGAGGTGAAGCTTATGACGTTTTCACTACGTCGCGTGTTTGACGTTGTCGGAAACCGTACCAATGGCGTCGATAAAACGTTTGTTAAGGACTTCGACGTTGCCCAACGTCTAGAACATTATTTCGACGTCATCTCGACGTCTTGTGCTGCGTGGGAAGGTCGAACCGGTCGATCTGGCCTCTGCGCGATTTTGCGAACAGTGAGAACTGTTCTCCACACATCCAGAGATAATCCACAGAAAATCATCCCTCTGCCAAAAATAGCTGTACGGGGTTGCGTTCGTTCCTTTGTCTCTGTGCTGTGAAAACAGCAAGCTCCCTTAAAACGTGCCCTAAAACGAACTTCCTCTTTGATTCTGTCCGATCGTTAACAAGTGACTGTCTTTGTCAATGTGGACTGGATGTGCTGTGTTATTTGAGATCCGAATAAACCCTTTTTGGATAAAGCTTCACCGTGTGGTACGTACAACGTAATGTTTGAATGTTGACACTCACTGAATTTCATGTCAGAATCCGTGTCGCGTGTTTCCGCAGCTGGACAGCGACGGTAGTGGCTGGTCGCCGGAAAGCTATAGCTGACGCTTTGGTCAAATTGTCAAGTTCGAGCAGCGGCCATTTTGAACGGAAGACCGTCTCAGACGGGGCACTTGAAAAAAGCGAGTTACGCTCGTCAATTTGGAGCAGGTCCCACGGAGCGGATTTTGCCTCCCCCGCGGAAGCGCTGCGGGTCTATAGCGGAATTTGCCATTAAATAGCGCTGCGCTGCTTCTGAAGCCACACACTCGCTTGGCCTTTATCAAATTTACCCCGACTGCGCGTTGCATGTTTGTATATTTGTCTACGCTTTGAAAAAGAACAGACCACGTGGTGATATTCATTAATTAAAAATGTCGTAGAAGCGGGAAACCGGATAAGCCCAGTGCAAAATAGAAAGAACCAAAGGCTCGACAAACTTGAGCATAATATCTATATTTCGCGAACAAAGGACGAAAAATATGTTCTACAAATAACTGGGCGCTCTGCTAAGCAGTTTTACCGCATAGTTTTAAAAAATTGACGAAAAAATAAAACGCAAGTTTGGTTGCGTGCTTTAAACTAACGCACCATACCTTTGAAAAAAAAAAAATTCTCGCTCTGCTCTACGCTTTTAAAAGTTGATAATAAAACTACGTCAGCAGAGCACAAAAAAAAGAAGCACGAACGATTTTTTTCTTGAATTCTAATGTTTTCTTTCTTCTGTGCAAAGAAGCAGGAAAACAAACGTGAACAAGCGACCACGAAGAATGTGAGAAAAGGTTGAAATTAGTTTTGTCGGTGTCACCGACAAAAAAGTAACGAAAGACGTTATTCGCAAACAAAAGGAACGCGCTACAGTTACCATTACCGATAAAAAGTAACGTACAGAGCGCGACACTGTTAGCGCGAACAAGCGATCGCCGGTTCTTCCAGTTTTTCTCTTTGAAACCAAGGGATGTCACCCAAGTTATTATTGCTATGGAAAGAGCTCATTTAGTTCTATAATGTAAGCGATAAAATTTCGTGCTCGCTAATATATATTTAGAAGTAAAATCCGAAAATGTGCCGATATCGTGTTCGCGCTAACAGTGTCGCGATGTGTACGTTGCTCTTACGTTACTTTTAGAGTGAAGCTCTTAGGCGCCCATTTTTGGGTTGAGCGGCGTCGCCGCCGGCGTAACCGCGTGACGTCGCACGTGACGTCACGCGTGACGCCACGAGGGTGACCATTGACGTCACACGGGCATATCCACAGTGAAATCATAACCTGTGGTCCCACTCAAGGCCACTTCCGGTAATCGCGCATACACAGCGCTCCTCAAGCCGGATGGCGACAACTGAAGTTGTCAAACAAAAACAAACAAAAAAAGAGGGTAAAAAAGAATCGCAATTGACTAAATTGAGTGCATTAGTGTTAATATTTTTAGAAAACATAATAAGCTAGGTAATAATGATAAACCAACATGGAAAGAAAAAATCGAGCAGTTACCGTTAGCTTCAAAAAGTTCATTGCCCTAACCGAAGCCATGTTTTCAAACGTCGCCGGTCGCGTTGTCGGCCTTGTCGGTGTTGCTGTTCTGCGAATTTCTCTTTTTTAGTACATTTCCCTTTCGGTTGGATCCTCGCTTGGCGTTTTAATGTCACGTGAGTTACCGAATCACGCTATGAATGTGTTCTAAATGGGCCTGCTCAGGCAAGAAGCCAAAAAAGCCGGCGACTCGCTTCGCCGTTCGAGATTCCGGGATTCCGCTTCAAGTTCGTTGCTGGTGAGTGCAAACAAGTGCTCGTGCTGTCCTTCGCGTCAGGCCATGGCACGATCGTATTTTCTCCCACGCAGTGTATGTGACTCGGTTAATTTCTTAGTCGTATGTACGTTGGACGTGACTTGTAAAACGGTCAAACGTAATGAATTGCTTGTTCACGCGCAACCTCCACATATCGAAGCTTGCACACCACTTTACTGGAAAAATATAAATATCGTGGCAAATGACGCGGATCAGGACCGAACCTGGGATTTGCTAATCTGTAAAATCATAAAAGAGAAGTTGGCATCATAGCATAAGATATATATAAAAAAAAACGCAACATTATAAAAAGTGAATTTACCAGTTGTTATATATTTCCAAACAGGCTAAGCAAGTTAACTGGGTACATTGAACATAATTCTGAATTAAATAGTCAGATGGATGTCCCTTGAAGGGAATTAACAGAAGGCACCTCTAAAAAAATGCGTTGCTCAAACATGCCAATTTCCTGGACTCACACCTGTCTTCTCTCTCTCGTCAGGATACCCTGTGGGTATGACAGCACCTGGCACCTGTCGTCCAGCATGCGTCGAGACCCCTCCGCCCCCCGTCAAGCTCCAGACATCATTTATCTCCGCTTGGCACGTCATGCAGTAAACCCACAGTACTTATCTAATTTAGAAGTATAAGCAGGGACAGATCGAAGGGGGGGCGACGGGGGCAGCCCCCCCCCCCCCCTCCCCCCTTCTCGGAGGGCAATTTGACATGGCTGGACCCCCCGGTGCACACGATAGAAGGGGAGAATAGCCTCCTTACAAAGTTTCTGCCCCCCCCCCCCCCCCACACACACACAAACGGAGTTCTGGATCTGCCCCTGAGTATAAGGTTTGTCTCACTTCGTCCATTCACTGTATGCTGTTACTTTCTTGTTCCAGTACGATGGTTCCTTGGAGAATCACAGAGAATACCACGAGGGCGACAAACGTGTGGAGGCAAGCTGCAAGGGCCGGACACCAGAGATAAGGACCATCAGTAACCAGGGGGATGAAGTGAGAAAACTCAAGAGGCAGCTCATCATCTGAACCACAAGAAGAAAATCGGAGACCGTACGCTGGGAAATTTGTCGACCTCATCCTTGGGTGGCATGAGCATTTTCTGGTCATATTCGTACGTGAGGTGAACTGTTACTGGAACTAGGTTGACTCATCCTCCTGCAGCTTACAGGGCATTACCAAAGTTACGGCACCAACGAAACAACCGGAGCATTTGGCTGAGGGACGGGACAACATATTGTGGGAGTATACTCCTCCTACGGAAAGCTCTCACAATACTTGCTTCATTGCTCTGATTAGCTCCAAAGGGCGGCAGTGCTTTTCTTTGTAAAATTAGGCTGAAACAGATTATAGCTGTAATAGGGCCACCGAAATTGACATTGCGGCATAACATTCCTCATGAGGGTTCTGGCATCTATTCTATGATCTCTTATGCAATTATGAATGCCGCAGCCATAAGTGGTCACTTGACAATAATCTGCAAGTCGTCATATGACAAACTGCGTAAATGGTTGGGTAAGCCTTACCCAACCATTGACGCAGTTTGTCATATGACGATATGCAGAACTACCTTTAAAATAAACAGTGGCTGGGAGGGCTCTAGCTCTTCCTCATCTCAATCTGTCCTAGGGAGGGCTGTCTTGAAAACCCCTTTCAAGTCATTAGTCTGAAAGGGAGTTTCTGGGATACCACTGACGCATAGTAGCTTCCGGCATCTATGAGACACTTAAGAAGAAAACCCTTGTGGAGTTCCAAGCTGCGAACCAGGTTGCAAACTGTGAGGACGACTTAGATCAAGTCCTGCTTTGTACGAGTGGTCTCAGCATTTGGCATGGAAGCTGTGGAGCAGTTCTGGTAATTGTAACTTCAAGCTCCTGAATACTGGAACTGTTCCCATCAGCACGACAACCACAGCTGGTTGTCGTGCCAGTAGACCTCGTTCTGAAGTCACCGGAAGAAAACAACAATAACCAGTTGCTGCCATCATGTTGTGTTAGCCAGTGGCCAAGAACAAGATTTTTTCTCTTGAGCTTGGACAAAGTGTTCTTCAATTAGTTTTCTCAAAGCCCCTTTGACACGGCTAACACAACTGTCTCTCCTCAACGTCGGGCCCCGACGTTGAGGTGAGACAGTACTCAGCACTAGTTCCGGCACATATAACTTTATCTAAACTCGGCTTGAGTTCGCGACACAGACAACTGCTACGACGTTCTCCGTCCGGAGGCTTGCGATGGCTGAACTGCCCTTTTTTGCTGTCCCTCTTTGACCTCTTTTCTTCCCCTGGCCGCGAGGCGAGGATTTTTTGTAATCTGGCGCGAACGCCACGGTGGGGCACACACACACACACACGTGCATGCCCGCCCGCACGCACAGCACTGAATGAGTCAGTAATACACTCCGTCACAAGTGGATGTTAGACTTGAGGGGGCACCGTGTCCCTTTTTGAGAGGCGTTACTGACTCAACTTTCCAGGATTTAGGAACATAGCTGTAAGAAAGAAAATCGTTGAAGAGGCAAGTGAGGACGGGGGAGATACGGCCACCACAGGATTTAAGCAATGCAGGGTGGAGGCTGTCTGGTCCAGGGCGTTGAGAGGTGTTGACACAGGCGAGGGCTTCGTAGGTTTCACTTTGAAGAATGACTATGGAAGAGAGTGTGATTGCTGGTGTGGCCTTGATTGGCTGAGTTGTGGGTTGGGTGGGACAAATGTTAGGTGCGGTAGGGTCAAGTAATGCTGCAGCCTGAGAAAAGTGGTAAGAGAAGAGCTCTGCTATGTCGTCAAGATTAGAATAGGGCCTGCCGTGATGTGTGAAGACCGGCGCGTGTAACATTTTTTTTAGTGAAAACATGCCCAAGAGTTTGGGCTGGCAGGTTGCTTTTGCTCTTAGTTGGTAGGTAATCGTTATGGGAGATATGGATGAGATGCTTGATTCGGTACGTGCCTGGTGGGCTTGGTTAAGATTAGTGGGATTTAGAGGCACTTTTTTGAATAGTCAGTGTTTACGTCTGATTAAGAGTGCAATCTCTTATGTCATCCATGGAACGCTGCCGTGCCTCCTGTTGATCCTTAGGGTGAACACATTTGTGCTGAATTGCTGATATGTTGAGTGAGAGGTCGTCGGCCTCGTCAGCCGATGGGTGATCAAACACGATGAACCAGGGAGCGAGGTGGATGAGCTGATTGAGATGAGGGAAATTGGTGTTTTAGAACTGCTGGAACTTCTTGACTTGATGACCTTGCTTAGGGCAATGGATATTGGTGAGGAGAGCACTGCGATCACTGCCTGGTAGGCTGGATTTCACTGTGCAGCGGTAGGATAAGGTGGGATTATTGGTGCGGACGAGGTCGAGGAATGTAGCGTTGCTGTTTTGAGAAGTGTAGAATGAGGCGTCATGAAGTTGGATGAGGCCAGCAGTTTCCAATACGTCTTACAGCATGTCATCAAGTGGATCAGATGAACAGTGCAGAGAACTTGCTGGGGTCGACGCGCTGTAGGCTCTTTTGGAGGAGGGCGTACGATTGTTCACGGAGGGAGGGTGGGCAGTAGATAGACACCAGAAGAAGCCTTCCATGTTTACAAAATACCTCGACAAAGATGGCTTCTAGACCCGGAGGGGTGAGGTGGTCGAGACGTTGGCAGGGCAGGTGTTATGGCATGGCGAGAACGGACTCCTTTGCCCCAAGGAGGGACAGTCTTGCTGGAATAAAGAGAATTGTGCGAGATTGATTAATTCCCCATTAATTAACCACCGAAGACAGGCGTCCAGCCATGTCTCGCACACAGCGAATATTGTATTCGGGAAAGATTACTTCAGCGCTTTAAAGTCAGGAAGGTTGTTTTTTAGGAAGCAAACGTTGGAAAACCAAACGGGATTGGAGTCTAGACTCCGATCGCGCACTTTTCACACGACAACTATGCCAAACGCGGAGTTGTCGTGCGAACGGTGAACGCTGCCGATGTCAATCGCCGGAGGCGGTTCGGAGAACTACTTGGTAAAGTTGGCGACGATGGTGGGGTACACAGGGGCTCCGTGCTGCTTAGGGGATGCAAAGAGGTTATCGGCCGGGGGTGCGAGCTGGCACGCCGCACAGAGCCACTCGGTTGATAATGAGGAGAGACGCCTATACAAAGCGAGAGATACATCTTCGCATTTCTGGTGGAACCACAAATCATAAACGTCGCATTGGAGAGTGGCGACATTGTCGACAGACAGGAAACAGCAGGGGCAGGTGGGACGTGAACCGGAGTTTGAAGGTACACCCGTGAGCGATATGAAGGTGAACAGCCCTGTTCTTGTTTTTGACGCTCCTGCAAGTTTTGGAACAAGCTCTGTTCGAGAAGAGGGCTAAAACGCAAAGTTTAGACCCCAAGCCACATACTATTTGAGACGTTGAGAGTTAATATAGCTTTAGAGAGCCGTAAAACGGGCAAGAATCCAGGTAAGGTGTTCACTTTCATATTGCCGGCGGGTGTGCTTCACCAGTGATCAGCAATAACGAGATTTGGTGAGGTTGTTGGCGAGGGCGATGAGTGAAGAATGCTCAGCCAGGAGGTTGCTTCATGGACGACAATGTTCAATGGTGACGCTGCAGTCAGAAAGTGGCATTCTAGGTGCTTACGGTTTGTCGATGATAGGTGATATTCTTGTCGAAGGGCCAGTAGCCCCGTTAGGCAGACCAGGAGACGGAGAGTTGTAAAGGCGCGCTGTCATCGAACCTAACAGCTAAACATTGTGCTGAAAAAATTGACTGGCTAGATCCAACATATATCATAGAAAACTGACCAGGGGGGCAATGTTCGACAAATGTCTTGTTTCTCCTAAGAAGAAAGGGAAGTGATGGAAGTGACGATATCGCGTCTGATTGGTTAGAGGCTCAAATGACGAAAGCGGGAACTTTCATCATTTGAGCCTCTAACCAATCAGACGCAATATCTTCACTTCCGTCTCTTTTTAGGAGAAACGAAACATTTGTCGTCGAACCAACCCCCCAGGTGTGTTGAACATTCATCTAGGGGGGAAAGGACGGGCAGGTCAAATGCACCTCCAAACACAGCTTTATTTACCACATTAGCCTGCAGTTACTGTTAAAGCAACTGGTTTGTAATCGAACTCGTTATGTAAAACTGTCGCGTCTGTGCAGTTTTTTTTTTTGCATGGTTTATGAGTAACTGTTTTGAAATACTTTTACCGCGACTTTACCTCTACCTGTTTAGACTATGTTTGTTGATCTTAGGTTTATCATTGTTTATGCACGTAGCTTGAAGGCTAACATTCAAACTGTTTGTACTACCGTGTATGTTCGATAATACCCGTTAGCAACCGCATCATTGCATGTGCTGTTTGTAACATTTTCTTATAAATTGTACTATGTAGAGCGAAAATAAACATTTGCCTGCTTGAAATAACTCTTGTGTGAATAAATTACCTGTGATTGTCGTCCAGTGGTGCGCACGTCACAATAAAGGGAAAGCGCAACGCAAGCGGACGCGATAACCGGGTACAAAAAAATGCCGTGGGGGCCGCCATCTTGAAAACCAAAACAATAAAAACGAAGCATAAAATGTGATTAGTTACCCCATCCGTGGTGAGAGGGCGCTTTTACGAGTTTAAATAATTGTTTGAGGAACTTTCGCTCTTTTTTAATTATTAGGTTATCAATATAATTTATATTGTGTGAGTAATATGTAATGAGTTTAGTTCTAAAATGTACTTTTATTCACACAAGGCCCTCGATCCCGTGGTTTGCGATTACCACAGGCTTATTCTACAGTGGGAAAACTGTGTGTGATAAACTGTGGGCATATCCTCCAATCCCCTCCTCTTCCTCCTCCTCAAGAGCTGCGCTCTAATTCGGCATTACAGAAAATTCAAAGCGTCTTTCATTTTTTTTTTTAAATTTTGGATTAACATGTTTTATTGTCGTGACGGTAGAGGTATGCATACCATATTTCAAGAATATCACGTTCATGCAGAAACTGAACATAATAACTTAATGTTTTTTTACGGTCTCGCCTAAATACTCATAAGAAAAAACGCAAAAAAACGCAAAAAAAACAACTTAAGAAATCAAATGGCTTGACAACTAAAAACACGAACGAAATTGACGTGCAACGTGTGCAAGTCTTGGGAAGTAGCAGCCCCGAGGTTAACGTAACTACGTTACCCGTTGCTCGAAATAAGTAACGTAAGTACGCTACCCGTTACTGTTTTGAAAAAGTAACAAGTATGTTACACGTTGCGGAAAAAGAGTTACACGTTACCGGTAACGCCGTAATTACTTGTAACGCGTTACCGCCAACACTGGTAGAAATAAACATGTAAAGTTGTGATGCCATTAAATTACAGTTTACTAATAATCGCACGATTGGCGACGCGCGCGACGAAAAGCGTCGCTGTGAACGACCTTTCACGATTGGCCAAAGGCTAACCACTGCTACACATTGAAATTCCGCAGGCTGTCAACTTTCGACGGTGTTGGCTATGCATGCTTCCACCACGACTTTTACACACACCGTCGAAATCGTCACTGGCAGTTAATAATCCTGGTCGCAACGTCACAGATAGGAAACACTGACAAAGTGAGAACCGCAAAAAGGTATATTACTTATCTCGCCTCCAGCGCGAACTTCCTACCTTCGACAATGCTTCGGGCGTCTCGTGCATGCATAGCGAGATCGCGCAAGCAGCCGAAGCACAGCGGAAAGCATGAAGCGCGTGCTGGAACCCGAGGGTTTGAAAGACACGCCCTGCCGTTCTCACTCTGGCAGTGACTGTATTATGTAGTGCATTTTATTTGGTTTACCTATTAGTCGTTCTCAGGCAAAACATATGGAGCGTGTTAATCCAAAAGTGGTGCAAAGCCAAGCACAGATTTCATTTAATTTTGTTTTCACTTATTTAGCTCAAAGACATCCTTACGGATGCAATAGATGAGCGAGGGTTTTACAATGGAGGAAAAAGCACACTATAAAAAAATTCTATAAAAAAATGAGAAAAAAAAAAAACGAACGACAGAGTAGCAAAGTTCACATTATCTGGTTCAAACATGGTACCACATCACCATTCACATTCAAGCATAATCAAGAGTGCAAATTTTGAAGTTCTAAAGTCAAAAAGCCTATGGTAAATCTAAAAGAAAAGCCGTGAAAAGCAATATAAACAAATATCACGCCAGAAATTCACATTGGCTGATCCACACAGCACAACATTATTGGCCACGCTCAATGATTCTAGGTTCTAGAGTACATTTAAAAACCTTTGTTCACACTTCTTTTCAAACAACACCTCATCTTGTTGGGCTGCAACAGATTCTGGCAGGGTGTTCCAGTCGGAAATGCGCAATAACAACAGGGATGAAGAAAAAAGATTAGTACGAGCTGTATAAGGTTCCACTTTCTGTGCATTATCAACTCTGGCTAGATATGAACTATGGGTCCAGAATGACTGTTTGAAGGTGAAAGCCCTGTAATAAAGACGATGAAAAGAATAAAAACGAGAAATCTTTCTTTGCATTTCTAGAGAAGATAAACCGATATTTTTTTTTTATGCATGTAACGCTGGTATGATACGAATAATTTCCAGAGATATATCGCGCAGCTTTGTTTTGCAGTGCTTCAAGACTTTTCACTAGGTTTTTTTTATGGGGATTCCAGGTTACGTTTGCGTATTCAAGCTTGGGGAGAACGATAGCTTTACAAGCAAGCAGACGCGTACCCTGGGGTGCCTGGTGCAATGTACGCCTCAGAAAGCCAAGTTTCTTTGATGCGCTCTGTGAAATGATTGATGTGTTCGTTCCAAGTTAAATTATGCGTAACGTGAACGCCTAAATATTGATATGACGTGGCAACTTCAAGTTCAAGAGACAGAAGGTTGTATTGGATCGATTTCACATCTGACATTTTGGTGACTGACATGTGCCGACATTTTCTAGTATTGATGTTGAGTTGCCATTCCACGCACCATGTGCCAATTTTGTCCAGGTCATCCTGTAGGGCGAGACTATAACTGAAGTTGGCTCTTTTCCGATATAACACGCAGTCGTCCGCAAACAACCTGATGGTGGACGTTAAGGTTGATGGGAGGTCGTTGATGTATATCAGGAATAGAAGGAGTCCTATAACGCTGCCCTGTGGGACACCTGATGTGACCGGACATTGGGATGAAATGGTGTTATTTAATCTCACTGACTGCGTTCTACCAAGTAAAAAAGGCTGCTATCCAGTCTACAATCAAAGGGTCTATTTGAAGGTGCGAAAGCTTTAGTAGTAAGCACCAATGCGGAACTGTACCGAAAGCCTTAGCGAAGTCGATGAAGATGACGTCAGTCTGGAAGCCAGCATGGGTGTTGAAGTGCAGATGAGTGCTAAATTCGAAAAGCTGAGTATTACATGCGTAGTTTTTTCTGAAGCCATGCTGATTCGGAAAAATGTAGTCATTCCTGTCGAGGTGATTCATGATAGCTGAAAAAATGACATGTTCCACCACTTTGCACGGGACGCTCGTAAAGGGGTATTCACACGAGGGAGAAATCCCGGGGATTTCTCCCCGGCACGCGCATCCCACGACGAAAACGTCAGGCTTTGCGATGTGCAAAAGTCTCGCGTTTTCATCTCGTGATGCGCGCGTGCCGGGGAGAAATCCCCGGGATTTCTCCCTCGTGTGAATACCGCTTAAGGGATATAGGACGGTAGTTGGAGGGGTCGGATTTTATGCCCGATTGGAAAATTGGTTGAACGATAGCAAAATTCCAATCTGTTGGGACGATACCTGTGTCAAGACTTTGCTGAAAAAGTAGAGAGAAAACAACAGAAGCGTAATTATTTACCATTTTTAATATTTTGAAGATATTTTATCGTCACCGGCAGCACAGTGGGACGGGAGCTTATCGATAATTTCATTTGGTTATGCCGCTGCTTGTAAACGAAAGTTGAGACATGCGCACAAAGTGGAACCATGGGGCCGAAGGAAAAGGGAACGTCTCCTGCGTGAATACTGTCGAAAAAAGCTGTTCAACAAATGTCCCGCATCACTGTTGCATAGGCAGTCACCCTCCTGGTTTGTAAACAGTGGACTACATCGAGTTTCACTAGGATTTACAATTTTCTAAAATTGGCCGGGATCCTTCATTAAAACATGTAACAATTTATCTCCGAAAAATTGCTTTTCGCTTTATTTATTTTTTTATATTGATTGACCAAAGACTATGTTCAGACTAGTCACCGTCCCTGTTA
Organism: Ixodes scapularis; assembly: GCF_016920785.2. Classification (NCBI taxonomy): domain Eukaryota; kingdom Metazoa; phylum Arthropoda; class Arachnida; order Ixodida; family Ixodidae; genus Ixodes; species Ixodes scapularis. The sequence goes on along the minus strand of NW_024610084.1, from coordinate 6,210 downwards.
GTTCTTTTTGCCCTCTGAAAGAGCCATTTTTTAACAACCGCTTTAATGCATTTGTTAACCATGGCGATAGCGAGTCTGATCCAACAGTAATTTTTGGAATATTGATTGACACTATAATTTGTGAAGTTCGTGTTTAATTAGAGTCCAGTTTTCTTCTACTGAGCGACCTAGATAATGGTGTATGAAATCTTGCAGAAAAAGATCCAGCGACAAATTCATAGCATCAATATTCGCCTTGGCATAGTTAAACATCTGCTTGCGATTATTTTCTCGGTTTTCAAGAGAAAATGTTGTTTGAACGTGGATAATTGCGTGATCGCTAATGAAGTCAAGAACATTTATGGTGCTTACATGGTTCCTATTGTTAACAAGAAATAATCTAAAATCGCGTCACCGCGGGTAGGGGATTTCACAAGTTGGTGCAATCCAAAACAGTCTACCAAGGCAAGAAAATCATTGCACTGAGCGGGATTTGAACACTGCGTGGACGGGCTGAGAGTCGGCCAGTGAATTCCGGGGAAATTAAAATCACCTGCTAATATTAGGTCATCATTTGGGTAGGATTCTGTTAAGTGCCCCAAAGACATGGCGTCATGAAAGTCACTTATATTTGAATTTGGCGGCCGATAACAAACACCAATTAATAACCTACGATAACCCAGCTGAAGACGTACCCACATGGAGTCGAGCAAGGAGTCGGAAGATATTACTGTACATTTTAGGTGGGACCTTATAGCAATAAGCTACACCGCCACCCCTTGCACTAAGGTTATCTTTTCGGTATACATTGTACTCTTTGCTCAATGTCAGCTCCTTATCGTCTACGCATGATGACAACCACGTTTCACTTCCTATGATAACGTCCGGTTCGCAAGGGGCGGTGATGCATTCAAATTCTACCTGTTTAAAAAGCATGCTACGAAAATTTACCACAAAACAAAAAGACAAAGTATTCAACAGAAGACTTGCACACGTTCCGGCCGGGGTTGTCAGTCGTCTGCACGGTGAACTTCACGTGGCCTTTGAATTGGAATGACGGTTCCAGCAACGCTGTCATATACGTATATTTCACTGCCGACATGTAATTTATCAAATGACAGCTTGTATCTAACATGCTGCTCCCTAAACCGAGCGGCAAACTCCAACAGCTTCTTTCGCTCGAAACACACTTTTGGAGAGAAGTCCTTTAAAATCCACACGATACACTTTTTTTTTAATTTTGAAGCATCATGGAGTACATTATTTTTGCTTTTAAAACTGAGGAATCTGACAATAATGGGACGCGGTTTGAACCGACGCGTTTTGGCCCAAGAAGATGCGCTCTTTCAATTCCGCCAACGTTTGGCGTGAGCTTATCTTTGATGAAATTTGATACCAGTTGTTCGGTGTCATTCCAGGTCTCATTTTCGCGTTCAGGGAAACCGTCGAAGATCAGATTGTTCCTGCGCATCTGGCCATTCAGGTCGTCCAAGATGCCCCTTAATACAGAGAGCTGCTCATGCGCACTCGCAGACTCCCGCTCCACAAGATCAAGCGTTGCAGTGACACAAGCCAAATTTTCTTTGATTTGCCCGATTTCAGTAACTTTGGCCTCAAGACTAGCCACACGACTGCCCAGGTAGGCAATGCCCTTATTAATTTCATTTAGCTTGCCGATACTTTCCCTCTGGTTTTGGTTGCTGGCTATTATTAGGCTATCAATAGCTTCTTGCAGTTTGTCTATATTTTAACTGTTTGTAAGACCGAAGCCGGGGTTTAGCTCAACGTCGCCGGCTGACGTAAGTAACAGGAAAATAACTGTAAGAACAGCAAAGAGTTTGAAGTGGCTGAACAAACAGAAAATAATCAACAGCTTCGGCGGTAACTGACAAGACTTTCTTCTCGAGCACATTGAAAACCTTCCGATACGAATCCGGTAGGTTGCGACGTCAACACAGATTGGTACACACTGGTGGGATTTGCAGCCAAAGGGAAACTTGAAATGTATTACAAATACTGAAGTTTACGCACCTGCGAGAGATTATTGATTCGTTTAGTGCTCTGGCACTGTTGGCTGCAAATCCCGAGGAGATGCTTGTGTCACTCTTTTTTTTAGTCATCTGATGTGGTCACATGTTGATGACATGTTGACCAGCTTTCTTGACGATGACGGCCACCGGCGCTCCGCGCTTGAGTGGTAATTCTTGAATTCACGAAGTGCGTGACAGGCAGAACGCTGTCTAGAGGGAGACACCACTTTCCGCGCAAGAATAGCCGGGGTTCCTGCGAGAGATTATTGACACGTTTAGTGCTCTGGCACACTTGGCTGCAAATCCCGAAGCGATGCTTGTGCCCATCTTTTTTTGTAGTCCTCTGATGTGGTCACGTATTGAAGACGTGTTGATCAGCTGTCTTGACGATGACGGCGCGGAGAAAAAAAATCACCGTCGAGATTCAGAGCAATTGACTTTAAAAAATTCCAGAGGCGCGACTTTTCCTAACAGCCTCAGGGCACATAGATTGTTTCTGAAAAGTGAAATTAATAAAAAACACGGAAAAACGTCCTTCGCTCCTGTAGATCACCAGTGAACCCCGGCCTTCACCTCAACGCGGGAGGCGCTCGCTCAGGTCGGCAAAGACGAAAGCGACAGCTGCCCAGAAGGCAGTGCACAGGTCCAGACTGACGGGATCCTCGACTATCATTGTGTCACCGTCTGTGTGATGGAAGTAGAAGTACTTCTCGTTGGCTGTGAGCAGGGAGGCCCCGGGAACACCACTGTGAACCCAGAACTGGATGTCCGGCCCCTCGTTACCAAGCACGAGGTTGGTTGCGTTGATGGCACCCATAAGATCCAACACGTGCTTGACCATGCAGCGCGCTGTTGGATTCGAACTAGCCAGTACGAGACCCAGGGGATTGAAGGTGCCCATGTCAGACTCCATGATGATGTTCATGTTGGAGGCTTCTTTCTGGTGGCGCTTGTAGTATGCCCGTGCCCCCCAGAGGCCCTGTTCTTCGCCTGTCCACAGCACGCAGCGCAAGGTCCTCCGTGGTCGGAGGTCCATTGAGCGCAGCACCCTCAAGGCCCGCCAGGAAATAAAGGCACCTCCACCGTCGTCCATGGCGCCCTGGCCCACGTCCCAGGAGTCCAGATGACCACTCACCAAAACTACCTGCACCATTTAAGACACACCGGGGTTGCCGTCGGCGATACCCACAACGACTTTTTTGGTCGACACTTATTCACCGGACGCCATATTTGAGGATGCTCACAGCGCATGTTCGGCATGAGTTTTTATGTATGGTTTCCCAAAGAGGACAATCTTAATGGTGTTCAATGTGCGTGTTGGAAGCGTTGTGGAAGCTTGCCGTCAACACATGCTCAGCAGCAGCGAGCTCAGCTGTGGCCCCCAGTGATATATCACCTATTAGGTTTCCAATGTAATGTTCGTATACTGTGTCCCTTTTGAAACATTATGATAAACTTGTTTCTTAAGATAAAAAAAAATAGAAGTGCCTTCATAGTGTCAGTTTGGACTCATAAGATGCTATTGCCTAAAATCCTTAAACGCAAACGCTTTCTTGTTCGTATTTAGCGTGATTGGCTGTGCACTTTCCAAGAATGTACAACGTATGTTTTAGTTTATCGCAATCTCTAAAATTATAAACTTTACACGCGTAGTTTTTTAGGTAATCCCATTTAGGAGATTCACAGCTCCGTGTCTATTGCAAATATTCTGCCATGGGCGACAATTTCAGTCAGTAAGTGTGCATCCTGTTGCTTGTCGTGCGCCTTAACGGGGTACGGAAACGAAATGTTAGCTCTTATTTCTTTGTTTAGATGAGAGCGGCTGTGCAGGCAGCCTAGACACACTAGCCTAGTAGGTGGATGGTCCTGGGCTGCTGGCAAAAAGAAACAAAAAAACCAAGAAAACAAGTTTTAAAACAAAATTGAGTCTGGTGACGATTTGTGAAACTCCTTTAGAATGCCGCCAGGTGGAGCAGCGTCTGTTCGCGACAGCATGGCTCACTTGTGAAGTTATTTACTCCTGACTATGACTTGGCGGAGAACGCTAACGCGTTTCTTGCGTTGCATATGTTAAAGCCTCCACAGTGATTCCGCAACGTGCATTCCACACCCTCAAGATCGTCGTTCTTTGCAGACGCTAGGAGGTTGATCGGAGGATGTGGGAGCCAGTGCTATAAGCCAACCAAACATTAGGAATCGAGGGAGGGGCATTCAGAAACTCTCACATTAGCATTTAGAGAGAGCATTTCAAAAAAGACTTTCCTCGCTTTGTTTACGCAGTGACTGTACCTTCCCTGTGTGCGCGCTTGAGTTTCAATGCAATCTGTTCGCAACTGCCGGCATGCCGGCAGCAGTAGCGTCCTCCGACACTTCTTAGAAAACAAGAATAACCGGACAAAGCTCACCGGACAAAAAAGCTCACCCGTTTTTTTCACAGACCTGGACAAAAACCCACCAATTTTATTTGGCTACGGGAAACACGGGCTAGGCTAAAGTGCGAATCGGATGGACATTGCACAATTTTTAGGTGAACTGGTATCCCATCCCATGGAACCCTGTCGACAGGTATGGTATTTGGATGAGTTTTCTCTATAGTTCCCTGCTTACCGATAAATCTGATAAAATCCGAAAAACACCGACTGGTAAAACTTGAGGCAATTCGGATTTATCCGAAAAACTCTCAATGTCGAAGTCATGAAGGCAAAATAAAAAGCAAACAAGACGATCTTTTACGAATAATGTTTGTTCAGTGCAATGGGCCAAGGTCCTCCTGGACCACGATAAAAGCCGCTGTTCCGATTTCCAGTTTGGACCATACTATGTGTGCCTCTTAGAAGGAGGAGGGGTTGCGTTTTTATAATGGTGAAAGATGCGAATCTAGATTTTATATGATGGGGAGTGCAGCTGAAGGTTTTATGCGTGTGTGGCTATTTTAAAGTATCGATGTTGATTGTAATAACGCAGGTTTTAAAGATTCGTCGTGGGACATGCCAATCGCAAGGGCGCCCATGCTGAATGCAGCTGCAGAAATATCTTTCGATACCGGTAAGTATTTTTTAATTAATTTAGTGTACGTCCTTGTCCGGACATTTTAAATTTTTATTTTGACTATAATAACAGAGTAAAATAAAACTCAACATTTCTGAGAATGGGGAATCCAACAAAAATAAACCCCGATAAACTCCGAATTTCCAGCGAAAAAGATACTCCGAAAAGTGCCCTCCGAATTTCACAAAAAAAAAAAAAAAAAATAAACTGCGGAAACACGGAAGCAACGATTTTGGACCAAAATTGAGGTCACCGAAAATTCCAGGTACACAGAGATCGCCCAAAACTGCTGGAGGCAGTAGGGCACTGCATTTTACTTCTAAGCAATCGATAAATAAACTTATTTCCACTCTAGTCAACAAACCGTGTGCGTGTCTGATTTAATTTATCGTTGCAGTTTAGTATCGCACGCACGCACCTAAGTTGTCTGCGCTCGGGATAAGACGAACATCAAACTTTCTCCTGCTGAGCTTCTGTCCGGTGAGCTTCTGTTCGGGATTGGGAAATAAGAGGGAAAGGGGGGGGGGCTTAGTAAAGGCAACACAAGGAAACTGAAAGATAAAACAAAGCTTGGGACAGTATGGCGTTCTAAGAGTGAACGCACGCACACTATCTGGTTAGAAAACAGCATAATCTAACACCTTCAGTTTAGGAAGTTGGTCGACTCTCACAGTCTTGACGGAGATTATTTTTGCGGGTGTTTGGCGGCGGACGCTAATTGTCGGAAACGTGTCTAGTGTTGTAGGGACCACGTCTGGGCAAATCTTCGCGACGTCATGCTCTGGTTTCTTGATATGTTCTTGTTTTGGTGTGGTTAAATAAACTCAGCTGTTCTTAAGATATTGTGTTGTCCGTTTTTTTTTATTCCTCTTAGTTTTATGGTTTTAAGTTATGACGACTTTATACACCCTGCAATAAAGCAGCACCGTTGTAAACACTTTCTCGGTTATAGAGGATATCTCTTCGGAGCCGACGTCGTGTGGCGAAGTCAATTTGCTCAATTTGAGTGAAGGTTGGTTGTCGCTTTTCTCAATTGAAGGTCATATGTTACTCAATATTTTGTTATCACAAGTTATTTCTAGTTACCGTAAAGAGATAATGATAGTTTAAAAAAATAAAAGATGGAGTTGTTTTTTGTTTTTTTTTAATATTG